>NC_074691.1:9600786-9903804 GCF_029448725.1 Salvelinus fontinalis | reverse complement strand
TCCAGCGCATCATTTTAAATGTATATTGGTAGGCTACTTACGGCTCCGCATCCAGGCTCTCTACAGGTGCCACATAATTGGCTGGAATGTAACCCTTCCTGGCAGCTGAAATTCCAGTGAGTGCTTTTGCATACCACCAATCACCGGCACTTTTGTCTAGAGCGTCTAACTTGTCCCCAGCATTGAAACTCAAGTCATCCACGGTTCGGGCGGTATAATCATAGAGGGCGATATAAACGTAGCCCGGTCTCCCAAGGGGTATTGGTGGCAAAGCCCTGTTGGTGGGATGCTCCGCATGAATGTTTTTGATCACCACCATTTCGCTGTTGTCCTTCCTCGGCTCTGAATCTGACGGCGGGTTATTAAAACACGGGAAAACAGTCTGACAACACCACAAGAGCTTACCTCGAATTTCCATTGTGAATACTCACTGGTTTATCATACTAAACCATGTTGTGATCAAATAAAATGTTAGCCGTCCCTTTCGGCGTTTATATTCCACTTCGGTTAGAACGAATTTCACATCATGGATTGGATCCTAAAAAGTTTCACTCATTCCAGAAACGTCTTGTCAACCCTGGTCTTTGGACTGGAATAGAACAAAAACACCCTGACCAACAGTAAAATAAAGCGATTTATTGCACGAGGCCAACAGTCACCATGTTTCCTGGTTAGCCTACTTTAATTTCTCGGTCTTCTCCTGAGGAGACCTGTGTGCACTTTGAGCGCTACCCGCAGGGGTGTTAACTTCAATTGCACCGCCTGCAGTGCAATAATAGCGTACCTGTATCATTCCTACCCCATTCGTAGACGAAAACTACCTTTAAGGTCTATTGACGAAGGTATCATCTTCCCACGAACACGCGCTTGCGTTACAGTTTTGGAAACATAAGTAATGTCACTGTATTAGACTTTAATATCACCGAGAAATACTTTTTTTTTTTTTTAAATGTAAACTACTACACGCCGGTATAGGGTTAGTGTTCCCACATGTCCATACCTCTGTTACAGTCAGTGCTGTGTACTCATGGATTCCCCCCAAAAAATTGACCAAGAAAAAAAATACAATAACATAAAATCCTCTCTCATTTTCCTTCAATTTGCAAGAGGCTGAATGTATATCACAGGAGAACGCACCCGAACGAGCGAAATAGCGCCCCTCTGTCTCTCTAACATGCTGACCAGAACCGGACACGTAGCGTGCGTGAGCGTCGCAAAATACATTTAGATATCCATGTTATTCAATTATTGCGAGCGCCAACAAGCGTCTGCGACGCCATCGGCTAAAATAGAAGTCGTTCCTATTTCTTACGCAGATTGCGCTGAAAGTCATCTCCGCATTGGTTTTTAGAAGCAGGTACCCACTGCCATTTCCTCATTGGTTATACCCACATGGGTGATTGAAAGACGAACTTTGTTGCCGGTTGTCGTGGTAATACAATGAACGTTTAGATGTGATCACCATATAAGTTCAAAGATGAAAAAGCCTGGAAGGGGGAGAGATGACTAGAAACGATTCGGTTTGCCGTTTTATGTGTGGATTAATTGTCGGAGTAGAGGTCCTTGTGCATTTCAGGTAAAATAACAACTCAATGTTTATATCCCAGGACAAATTAGCTAGCAACAGCAAGCTAGCTAAATAGGACAAATTAACGTTAGCTAGCAAGTGCAAGCTAGCTAGCTAAATTGCCGTACATGTTTAATGCTTTTCGACCTGTCCCCAAATTAATGTCATTGGTTCAGAGGTTGTTTTGATATTTTAACCTGCGTGTCGTGATCGCGTTTGGTGTGGGGGTGAAAAATACATTTATGCACGATAGCACACGATGGCAGCCGGTTTGGGTTCTGTGTAACAGTTACGTGTAAGCCATTTATGTGACGCTGTCTGGTCCAAACGAGTATGACATTGTTGCTGCCAGTAGCATTGGACGCAAGGAAAGCCAGCGAGCATGGCCTCTCTTGACAAAAAAAAAGTATAATAATTTGCCAGTTAGCATTGAGCTAAACTGAGCGAGTTAAACTGTGAATGGTCCTGGCGCACCAGCTTGGATTTGGCATCACTCCTATCAAATCTCATTAAGAGCATAAATCATTGACTGAAAAACTTGAATTATTGCATTTTAATGTGTCGTTTTCCTCCGGTGGCTAATTTAGTTGTCATTGTATTAAACTAAGCATATTTGATTATGTTGAAATGGTGCTGGAATACAGAAGACAGCTGATGTTTTCTTTGCGACTTGCGGTAACTGTCTGTGGTTCTAAATTAATAGTTGTTTAGTGGTCCGAAAATGTCGTTAACATTAACTTGCTTGACCATGCTGTAGGTCATGTAACTGTCTGTTATTGTACAAGTAATATGCTTTGTGAATTTCACTGGACAGAGGTTGCCCGGTGATTTTACCCACGCACCGCTACTGGTTAAAAGCACATGTTACCTTGTGATAGCTATCAAGCATACTCCAAACACCTCTGTCGGAACAAGGCCGCCAGAAACGTGTTGTATGGTGAATTCAGAGTAGGACGTCATATAAGCTGGGACAGCTTCATCCTGACATGTTTATTTATTGGTCTGAGAAGAGAAAAATCGAAACTATTGTTGTTAAACCACATGATCAAATAAGTAATAACTCGTTTTCTTCTTCGAGATTGGGTTGGCGGACCGAATCCAACTTAAGGTGCATACAGCGCCACCTACTGTACTGGAGTGTAAGGCCAGTCATGGCCTACCTCATTAGTTTCTTCATTAGTCCTGTTCCTCTAAGAAAGTGAAATGTAGCCCTAGACACCACGCAAACCCAACCCGTTCAGCCTCTATAACCCTTTCACACAATTTCTACATTATACAGTTCACAAAATATCAACATATGCTCTACTATTTCCTCCCCTAAACACTCATCACACAGACCTGTTCAAAATCAAATCTTTATTTGTCACATACACATGGTTATTAATGCGGGTGTAGAGAAATGCTTGTGCTTCTAGTTCCGACCATGCAGTAATGTCTAACAAGTAATCTAACCTAACAATTTCACAACAACTACCTTATACACACACAAGTGTAAAGGAATGAATAAGAATATGTACAAAAAAATATAAGAATGAGCGATGGCCAACCGGCATAGGCAAGATGCAGTAGATGGTATAGAGTACAGTATATACATATGAGATGAGTAATGTAGGGTATGTAAACATTATATAAAGTGGCATTGTTTAAAGTGGCTAGTGATACATTTATTACATCCATTTTTTCATTATTAAAGTGGCTAGAGATTTGAGTCAGTATGTTGGCAGCAGCCGCTCAATGTTAGTGATGGCTGTTTAACAGTCATTGATGGCCTTGAGATAGAAGCTGTTTTTCAGTCTCTCGGTACCCGCTTTGATGCACCTGTACTGACCTCGCCTTCTGGATGATAGCGGGGTGAATAAGCAGTGGCTCGGGTGGTTGTTGTCCTTGATGATCTTTTTGGCCTTCCTGTGACATCGGGTGGTGTAGGTGTCCTGGAGGGCAGGTAGTTTCCCCTGGTGATGCGTTGTGCAGATCTCACTACCCTCTGGAGAGCCTTACGGTTGTGGGCGGAGCAGTTGCCGTACCAGGCGGTGATACAGCCCAACAGGATGCTCTCGATTGTGCATCTGTAAAAGTTAGTGAGTGTTTTTGGTGACAAGCCGAATTACTTCAGCATCCTGAGGTTGAAGAGGCGCTGCTGCTGTCTGTGTGGGTGGACCATTTCAGTTTGTCTGTGATGTGTACGCCGAGGAACTTAAAACTTTCCACCTTCTCCACTACTGTCCCGTTGATGTGGATAGGGGGCTGCTCCCTCTGCTGTTTCCTGAAGTCCACGATCATCTCCTTTGTTTTGTTGACATTGAGTGTGAGGTTATGTCTGCCTATCATCCACAACGTGACAATCAACATTGGAGCGGCAGGTAGCACTAGGCTAGGTTATAGCGTTGGGCCAGTAACCGAAAGGTTGCTAGATCGAATCCCCAAGCTGACAAGGTAAAAATCTGTCATTCTGAACAAGCAGTTAACCCACTGTTCCTAGGCCATCATTGTAAATAAGAATTTTTTCTTAACTCAAATAAAAATTCAAACTCCCCCCAAAAATTAAAACCCTCTATCCTACGTCCTTCCACCAAATCAGCCTTCTCATTACGCTCCAACGCAACAAAACCTTACCTCCTATCATCTCCAATCCAATGAACAGTACCATCATCTCCACAGACAAGTCTCCCTTATCTGACCTGCCCGTCTTCACACTACTCAACACTGCAGCCGAATCAGAACAGATCACCACTCTGAGTGGTTTCACCTCCTCCACCCATTTCGCAATAATTGTATTTTTTATTTCCTATTGAAGAAAGCAGTTGTGTCATCTAGTGGCTGTTTTTCAGCGCATGAAAGCGGTTGCTGCCGTTGCCATGGCGACCTAGGTAAACAAAACGATTTATTCCTGTTTTCAACAGCAACAAATGTATCAAGCTAGAAAGCTTCCTCTAAAAACTGCAACAGTAGCCATCACACCTGTAACCACTTTACACGGTGCCCTAAACATTATTCTTGTTATTTCTGAAATTAACGGAGCTGATGTTTATTTAAACCATGTAACTTTATGCAAGAGGCTGGTTAGCCAAGTCTGTCTAGCTACTGTCAGTGTCTCTTCTGATTAACGTCGTTAGCTCCATGGAGATTGTATTGTCATCATTTTTTAGTAAAACATTGTTTTCTCCGTATTGTTTTCACAGTTCACAAATTTGGCCAGTAATGCCCAGTGGTGTAAAGTACTTAAGTATTACTTATTATATTTACTTGAGCGCTACTTAAATCTAAATCTGTACTTTACTACTTATATTTTTGACAACTTTTACTTATACTCCACTACATTCACAAAGAAAATGTACTTTTTACTCCATACATTTTCCCTGACACCCAAAAGTACTTGTTACATTTTGAATGCTTAGCAAAACAGGAAAATGGTCCAATTCACACACGTGTCAAGAAAACATCTCTACTGCCCCTGATCTGGTGGACTCACTAAACACAGATGCTTTGTTTGTAAATGATGTCTAAATGCTGGTGTGCCCCTGGCTATCTGTAAATTAAATCAAAACAAGAAAATGGTGCTGTCTAGTTTGCTTAAAATAAGGAATTTTAAATGATTTATACATTTACTTTCAACACTTCAATATATTTTTGCAATTACATTTTACTTATTTTGATAATGAAGTTATTTAAAACCAAATACTTTTACTCAAGTGACTTCCACTTTTACTTGCGTCACTTTCTATTAAGGTATCTTTATTTTTACTCATTATGACAATTGGTTACGTTTTCCACCTCTGGTAAAAAAGCCATGAAGAAATGCAACTCTTGTGAATTTTATTGGGCTGTTGTTAAGCATCCTGTCAAACTGTTAAGAAACACAGTGAGCACAGAACAGACATGATAGAGGGGGGCAGAGCGAGCTTCAAACAGGAAGCTCATCCCGCAAAGCACACGGTAAGATCATTGACATTCAGTGGCTATCTTTCTGTTTTGATATTAAAGTGGAACTGGCAGCATTTTAGCAACATGAAATCTTATTGAAATCTGTTCATATACACTCCCAGGAAGAATATGACACTTTGTTTTTGTTACATTTTCTGACAAGCGAGAAAGCTTAGATATGGTCATTTTCATAAATTCATAGAATGTTTGGGAATGATGTATATTAAGGCATTTGTAAAAATTCTATAGCAATATAGAATGGGAAAACGGCTGTGCGTTTTGGACAATTAATAGTCACTGCAGTAAATACAACCTAATAAAATCATCTGTCGTGTTCAGGACCGGTGTTTCAATGCAGTCTGGTGCGCCATAGCCAATCAGAGCTACAGTAGGCCGATATGAAAATAAATTATTTGCCATATGGGCCCTGCCATTCACTTCGAACTTGACTGTGTGTTTACAGGCAGTAGCAACAGCGTGACTTTAGATCATTAGAACACATCACCAAAAGCCACAAAATAGACCAATGGATTTCTGCAAATATGTAAATACCACGGTAACGTTAGTCCTCTTACATTTGGCAACTTCACCGTCCTATTGATCAAACAACCATGAAACGATAGGCTCTATCCCCGCTGCCTATGCACATCAACAACAAGATCAACTAATGCTAGCCAGTGCGAGTTGAACTAAAATCTAAACGAGGGAACACTAGATAAACCCTCTCAAACTTTTCCAGCTAGTTTGCAGTCAAAATTGCACTGATAAACGATTGGAATAGTAGCCTGCTAGTCGTTCTGCAGCATGCCTGCCAATGCATGCTTGTCCCCATCCACGTTTTGACAACTGAATGGGAACTTGCCTGACAAATACATTTGATTGACAACTAAGATAAACGACTTATCCACTTATCCACACTATGCTGAATTTATGCTAACCATGACACCTGCTGTATCTCAAGCTCTAGACCAGACATGGGCAAACTACGGCCCGCGGGCCACATACAGCCCGTTAGGCTTTTTAATCCGGCCCGCCGAACTTGTCCAAATTATAGTAAAAATCTCCTTTTTTTCCCCCTTTCTCTGCAATGCCCACGTTTCCCCAATAGATGGCGCACTCAAAACACATTGACCGTTGTTGGAGTGGCGCGTATTTCTCTTTATTTCACTTTAATTTTCACTTCGTTTCACGTCACCATTAAGCCCTTCTGTGAAAATGAGCGTACCAAAGAGAAGGAAAGTGGACAGCGAATGCCGAGTGTTTAATAAAGAGTGGACAACAAAATACTTCTTCACTGAAGTCCGATCAACGGCTGTATGTCTGATATGCCAAGAAGCTGTTGCGGTTTTCAAAGAGTACAATATCAGCCGTCACTTTGCCACGAAGCATGCAAACTATGCTAGCAAGCAGTCAACACAAGAACGGGCGGCTACTGCTCAGAGGTTGGCAGCTAATTTACAGAGTCAACAGAACTTTTTTCACCGACAAACTGCAATTCAAGAGTCAAGTACCAAGGCAAGTTATTTGCTGGCATTCAAATTAGCAAAGGCTAGCAAGCCTTTCTCCGAAGGCGAGTTTTTGAAAGAGTGCATGGTAGAGACAGCAGGTCTCTTGTGTCCGGAGAGCAAAGCCAAGTTTGAAAAAATCAGTTTAGCACGCAGGACAGTGACTCGCCGCGTGGAACTGATTGACGAAGATATAGTCAGCGAGTTAAACAAAAAGGCGGAGTCCTTTAAGTTATATTCACTAGCACTGGATGAAAGTAACGACATAAAAGACACTGCTCAGCTCCTAATTTTTATCCGAGGGATTAACGACAGTTTTGAGATAACGGAGGAGCTTTTGAGCATGGAATCACTGAAAGGGAAAACGCGAGGAGAGGACTTATATGAACAGGTGTCTGCTGTCATCGAGAGAATGAAGCTACCTTGGAGTAAACTTGCCAATGTCACCACGGATGGATCGCCAAATTTAACTGGAAAAAACATCGGGCTGCTGAAAAGAATCCAGGATAAAGTGAAAGAAGAAAACCCTGACCAGGATGTTATTTTACTTCACTGCATCATTCATCAGGAGTCTCTGTGTAAGTCTGTATTGCAGCTTAATCACGTCGTGGATCCAGTTGTAAAACTTGTTAACTTCATACGAGCAAGGGGACTTAATCATCGTCAGTTCATTACGTTCCTGGAAGAAACTAATGCGGATCACCAGGACCTACTTTACCACTCTCGCGTCCGCTGGTTAAGTTTGGGGAAAGTGTTTCAACGAGTCTGGGAGCTCAAAGACGAGATTCGCTCATTTTTTAATTTAATGAGGAAATCCGAAGAATTCCCCGAGCTGAGCGACACAAACTGGCTTTGTGACTTTGCGTTTGCTGTGGACATATTTTCACACATGAATGAGCTGAACGTGAAGCTACAGGGGAAAGATCAGTTTGCGCACGACATGTACACAAATGTGAGAGCCTTCAAATCCAAGCTGGTTTTATTCTCCAGGCAAATGTCAAACAAATCTTTCGCACATTTACCCACACTAGCCGTGCAGAAAGAGGCCGCCCGAAATGCGAAGAAATACTGCAAATCACTGGACGATCTGCACAGAGAATTTTGCCTTCGGTTCTGTGATTTTGAAAAAATTGACAAGTCACTTCAACTGGTGTCCTGTCCCCTGTCACAAGACCCCGAATCAGCACCGCAGGAGCTGCAATTGGAACTGATCGATCTTCAGTCTGACTCCGTCTCAAAGGAGAAGTTCAAGTCTCTTAAACTGAATGACTTTTACGCTTCACTTAACGAGACCTTGTTTCCAAACCTCCGGAGGACGGCGCAGAAGATGCTGGTGTTGTTTGGCTCGACCTACGTGTGTGAGCAGACGTTTAGCGTCATGAAAATCAACAAAGCCCATCACAGATCCAAGTTAACTGACCAACACCTCAGATCTGTCCTGAGAATTGCCACAACAAAACTAACTCCAGACTTTGATGCACTGGCAAAAAAGGGAGACCAACAACATTGTTCCCACTGAAATGGTGAGTTTTTCTGCTGTGTTATGAAAAAATGCATATGGAAAGTTTGGAAGTGCGTCTTTTAATTAAGAGCAATGCGCATTTACGCACAGCAGCGGTACAGTAGCTTTATTAACACGCCGCACATCGCTCTTAATTTAAATTTAAATTTTCAGCTGCAGGTAGGATATTTAATACAGCCTATGTCTGTGTGCTTGGCAACGATACACGTGTACTGTTTGCGCGTGAAGGCGAGGGCGTCCGTGGCGAGTTTGTAGAGCGCGCGGTCAGGACAATCCATCCATGATTTTGCGGAGTTTAACACAAGTAGATATTATTGAGCTTGAGTATTTCGTTGTGTAATAATATGTTTTGAATGTTGAAAGTGATTCCATTTTTCAATAAATGTTGATTTCTTTAACTTTGGACCTTCGATTGAAACTTATTAAAAACAGACGCAATCTTGATAAATCACAGTGCGTATGTTATTTTAATCTATTTACATTTCCTCATCCCGGTATCTGCGAAATAGTATGTAAATGCCATATCTTGCATATTCCTTGAGACAAATTTATTAACTGATAAGAGCTATTTTTCACATTTGAAAGACAGTTAATAAATTGGGTTGTAGTGTTCTTACTGTGCTATGAGGTTTGCACACACTACATTTAATGCTTTAGTATATCCGGCCCAAACACTCCCTCCAAATGCTCCTGGCCCGGCCCCTCTGTCAAATTTTAGAACCCATTGTGGCCCTCGAGTCAAAAAGTTTGCCCACCCCTGCTCTAGACACTGAAAAACGATATGAGGGGAAGTCGGTCACTTACTTGTCCAATGACATAACATCCTCACAGCAGCTAGCTAGCTAACGTTAGGCTCCGTGTTTTTAGCCAGAGGTAGGACCAAGTCATTGTTTTACAAGTCACAAGTAAGTCTCAAGTCTTAGCACTCAAGTCCCAAGTCAAGACAGGCAAGTCCGAGTCAAGTCTCAAGAGTTTCGAGTCCTAAACAAGTCATAATGTGCTCTTCACCAAATGTAATACCATTTCATATTTTTAACAAGAGTAATAGTTAGTATATTACTTTTACGCAAACCATGAATGCCTTTAAAAATATCTATATATTTATTACTTTCCAAATAAACGTTATATTTCCATGGAAATACATGGGTAGCCATGAGAAAGACCCTCCCCCCTCTCTCTCTGTGTGACAGCGGGAGAGGCGTGGTAGGCTGTGTCGTGTCGTGTGGGGTGGTTGCATAGGAATACATCACCTACAACAGCCTTTGCCGTGTAGAATAGAGAATCGGGTACAGATCTATATCTTGCATTTCTATCTGGGAAAGTATCTGAATGCGGTGCCTCAGATGAATAAACCGCAGTTCTTCATTCATTATCAATGGAGAAAGCTCAAAACTGCGGAGGACAGCAGAGAGGGGGATGGTGGGATTTGTGTGAAGCATAAACACAATCAGAGGTTCAAGCACTCGCCGTAATCAGCAGGTTAGGAAGAGTACACAACCATTCTAGGAGGCACTCTGACACAAATGTGCCCATTTGATCTTTTCCAGCTCCAAACAGCGTGGTGGCGAGTCAATCTGCAAATCTAATCTAGGCAAGCAGTGAGGAGCGCATATAACAATACAGGCTCCAGACATCATAAGCCAGCAAAAAGAAACTCATGAAACAAGTTACACACTCATAAACACACAACGTCGTGTGATGGATAGCTGTAGGCTATATTAGCCACGATTTACCGTTCTTTGTGCAGCTTCAAATGTCGAACAAAGTTGGGAAATGTTGCGCCTTAGTTTGTAATTGTCTTCCCGCATGTTTTGCAAGTTGCAGTCCGTTTTTTGTTGATACAGCGTTGTCTTTATATCCGAAAATAATAATTTGGGGTATCATCATTCCAAGTGCTCCATCTGAATTCACCGGCCGACGTTCCTCTGCACTGCCACGCACAATTTGATTGGCTGCTGTCCGATTCAAACTGTAATCCGTTAAATGAAGAGTTGATGCGCTGCACACTTTTTTAAATAGCATAATTTTTAATATTTGGGCTTGGGGATGGTATCAAGTCAGGTCGAGTCATAAGGCTCAAGTTAAGTCACGAGTCATTGGTGTCAAAGTCGAGTTACAAGTCATCATATTTGTGACTCGAGTCCACATCTCTGTTTTCAGCATGCTAATTAAATACCTATCTACATAAATGTATACGCTAGCCCGGGGTGTCAAACTCAATCAGCGCACATGCCTTCCTGAAAGAAAAAAAAAACGAATTTGCGGACCAGACATAGTCTATTTGTTTTTACAAAAAAACGTGCAAGTGCGACCCAAATTGGCCATGCATTGTTTCATTGGAAAAAATATTGCCCTTTATAATGTCAACTTATGTAGGGCTCCTGAATGGCACAGCGATCTAAAGGCACTGCATCACAGTGCTAGAGGCGTCACTACAGACCATGGATCGATCCCAGGCTGTATCACAGCCGGCTGTGGTCGGGAGGCCCATAGGGCGGCACACAATTGGCCCTGCATCGTCTGGGTTTGGCCGTCATTGTAAATAAGAATTTGTTCTTAATATTTTTTTATTTATTTTTTTCTCCCCAATTTTCGTGGTATCCAATCGCTAGTAATTACTACCTTGTCTCATCGCTACAACTCCCGTACGGGCTCGGGAGAGACGAAGGTCGAAAGCCATGCGTCCTCCGAAGAACAACCCAACCAGCCGTACTGCTTCTTAACACAGCGCGCCTCCAACCCGGAAGCCAGCCGCACCAATGTGTCGGAGGAAACACCGTGTACCTGGCCCCCTTGGTTGGCGCGCACTGCGCCCGGCCCGCCACAGGAGTCGCTGGAGCGCGATGAGACAAGGATATCCCTACCGGCCAAACCCTCCCTACCCCGGACGACGCTATGCCAATTGTGCGTCGCCCCACGGACCTCCCGGTCGCGGCCGGCTGCGACAGAGCCTGGGCGCGAACCCAGAGACTCTGGTGGCGCAGTTAGCTTGTTCTTAATCTTAACTGACTTGCTTAGTTAACAATAGAAGGCCAGCATCCCGGAGTTGCCTCTTTACTGTTGATGTTGAGATTGGTAATATTTAATGAAGTTGCCAGTTGAGGAGTTGTGAGGCATCTGTTTCTCAAACTAAACACTAATATACTTGAGCTCTTGCTCAGTTGTGCACCGGGGCCTCCCACTCCTCTTTCTATTCTGGTTAGAGCTAGTTTGCGCTGTTCTGTGAAGGGAGTAGTACACAGCGTTGTACAAGATCTTCAGTTTCTTGGCAATTTCTCGCATGGAATAGCCTTCATTTCTCAGATCAAGAATAGACTGATGAGTTTCAAAAGAAAGTTCTTTGTTTCTGGCCATTTTGAGCCTGTAATCGAACCCACAAATGCTGATGCTCCAGATACTAAACTAGTCTAAAGAAGGCCAGGTTCATTGCTTCTTTAATCAGCACAACCGTTTTCAGCTGTGCTAACATAATTGCAAAATGTTTTTCTAATGATCATTTAGCCTTTTAAAATGATAAACTTGGATTAGCTAACACAACGTGCCATTGGAACACAGGAGTGATAGTTGCTGATAATGTGCCCCTGTACACCTATGTAGATATTCCATTAAAAGTAATTTACATTAGTCATTTACAACATTAACAATGTCTACACTGTATTTCTGATCAATTTTATGTTATTTTAATGGACCAAAAATGTTATTTTCTTTCAAAAACAAGGACAATTCAAAGTGACCCGTAACTTTTGAATGGTAGTGTACATTTCTTAAAAACATGTTTTTGCTTTGTCATAATGGGCTATTGTGGGTAGATTGATAAGTAGATTTTATTTTAGAATAATACTGTAACGTGAAAGTCAAGGGGTCTGAACACTTTCCTAATGCACTGTATCCAACACATTGTATATTTCGGAAATCATCAGATGTTTTCTAATCACACATTGAATTGTCATTGGGATAAAATTAGGACTATAATAATCAGGGGTGTAACTTTGGTTTTGGAAGTGGGGGGACATAATATTATTTATTATCATTTTTTTATCCAGTCTGATAAACACTCCAAACAGCCTACCTGACCACTTGGAGGTGTCCGCGTGGTCGTAAAGCACACTGCTTCCTCGTTCTGTAACACATTCCAATGATAAAAGTGGGGAGGACAAAAATGCAATGGTACTTGTCCCCCCCCCCCCCCCCCCCCCCGCCTCAGTGAAAGTTGCACCCCTGATAATAATGGTGTTCCAATTGTTCTAACCTGCTGTTCCAGTCTACCAAATGCGAACTGAAAATATGGTTTTGACCCAGTGTACACAAATGGGTGTGTCATGCCTCCTGTGAATATGATATCAATTTTTTGTGTGTGTGTGATTAGGAAAACTCTTGAGGATTTCAGAAATGTATCTTGTGTTGGGCTAATACGCCGAAAGAGGTAACATGAGACGGAAATGCAAAAAGTTTCCCACCCTAACTGAAAAATACTGTCAGCTGCAACTGTGATAAAGCCTGTTAAAACAGTGTACAGTAAGTGTATATTTTGCGTTTGTGAAATTATTTTGCTGTGATATGAAATTATAAGGCTTTATGTTTCTAGAACCGTATCGCAATTGAGAATCGATTCACGTTTAGATGGAGTACTGTTTGACTGTTTTTGCTGCCAGAGCCAGTCCACCTCTGAAAATAACATATAATGTCCTTAT
Source organism: Salvelinus fontinalis (assembly GCF_029448725.1). Lineage (NCBI taxonomy): Eukaryota > Metazoa > Chordata > Actinopteri > Salmoniformes > Salmonidae > Salvelinus > Salvelinus fontinalis. Next base: position 9,890,598 of record NC_074691.1, on the reverse strand, counting down.
AGGTCCATATAAGGCTCTACTAAAATACCCTCTATATACTCTACTCCTTAAAGCTAGAATCCTTAATTAAAGCAATAACAAAGCGACACCCCGCCTCTTTGGTATAAATCTGATATATGCTAGAAATGTAATCACTCTCAAATTAATTGACAGCGATTTGTATGCATGAACTGACCATCCATTATATCTAAATTATAGTTTTAACTGTGTTTTGAGTACATACAGTGCTTGTTTACATTATTTACAAACATGGATTTAGCAACTAAGGATTCTAGCTTTAAGAGTAGATTCTTGGGCTAGGCCTATCCATATGGGTGGGCAAAATGTTAGGCTTTTAGTTTAGTTAATTAACTAGCATAAATAATTAAGGCTACGACTTTTTGAGAACTTCAAATTGTCTAGGATATGTGTGGACCCTATCAGAAAAGCCCCGCTCTTCGAATACCTATGCACATTTATTTGATGTACTACGGTACACCCTGACCGGAAGCCTCGGGCACAAACCTTTTGTGCAGGTTCTGCGCACCGCCACCTTATGTCAATATTGCGGTTGATACGGAATGTCAAACAATGAATAAACAATTCCTAGACCTTGATTTACTAAATGTGTACGATAGTGCCTGGTCATTGGAGACATTCTGTGAAGCATCCCCTTGTAACAGCAACCCGCTTGTTGCCGTAGAAACAAATATATTGGAGGGTACAGATTCGACATTGACAGACACAGTGTGCAGGCGTGTGTAGCCAACAGTACAATATCCTTGGTTTCTAGCACCCTCGTTAAAATGAGCGAATATTTTTCCCTTTCAGATTGTGATGTAATTGGTTTTGATCTGGACCACACTCTCTGTCGGTACCATTTGAAGGAGACCTCTAGGGTGAGTTTATTTATAGTTCACGGGCTGTTCTTGTGATTTCTGACGATATGATACTGTAACAATAGCTAGCCGGCTGGCTAGCTACTAAGTATATTAACGCTTGCATTCAACATAAACCATTTTTTCCAGCTGGCCGTGTCAAGTTAGTCGTTCATGACTCGCTGCATTTGATCAATAGCTAATACTCACAATGTATGATGGAATGAATGGAATAGAATACATACATCCTAGCTACATGGTGTTAATATGGTAAACATTGCAGTTGCGATGCACGCGCCCCCCCAAACGACATTGTTATAATGGAAGGTCTAGCTACCTACCTAACAACACTGTATAGTATGTGTTTACAGCATGCATACATTTGATTTATAAGCGATATGCTTGCAACAACAAATTAGCCAGCAGTCCAGCCAGAGTCACAGCTGAGTCTGTGTGACATCTGACTGCCAGCTGCAGAAACCCAACGGCATCCTCTCTGTCAGGAACACATAAATGACATTGAAGCCGTGACTTCATAAATAGGTTTACAGTGCATGCCAGCTCCATCACGGTAGTTGTCAGTACAGCACAGTGTTTATGTATTGTACATACATAAAGGTTCAGTGTCACTGAATGTTCACCCCACCTGTGGGTAGAATAGAATGCAAGTTACCCTATATATTTGTGCTTGTTTGCAGCTGATCTATGAGAGCTTTACCAGGTATCTGGTTGAGCATAAAGACTATGACAAGGACCTTCTTATATTGACCCCTGCTTCCTGGGATTTCTGGTGAGTCACAAGCAGCAGCAGCAGAATGACTGAAGAAAATACATTGTTCTATTGGCTGTAATCATTAATGACTTTGGTGTGCCATTGTACATTCAGACTACCTGCATGCATCATTCCACTACTGTGAATGACTACTCCATTTTCAGGTTAGATAAAGGGCACTTTAAAACATTTTAAAGGCATTGGATGAATGCATGGTGCTCTGGGGAATATCGCTTACAGATTCTTATTGTTATTGCTTAGCATAGGACATTGATCAACACACCTGTTCTTTGCCAGTGACCACTATGAAATGTGTTTTCTCTATGTCCAGTTTCAAAGGCTTAGTGGTAGACCTTGAGGATGGAAACTTGGTTAAGTTGGCTGAAGATGGAACTGTTTTACGGTAGGGTAACGGTAAATGATACAGTTAACTACATGCTCTGATATTTGGTTCCTTTTATATTGATAGGAAAAAATGCCTGTTTTTAAGTGTTTGTATCAATGTACAATATTTGGGAATGCCTTTTTGTTACTCCTCTTTCCACCGCAAATAAATTAAAACCCTGTTTTTTTAACCTGTTTTCATCAGAGCAACCCATGGGACCAATAACCTCAGAACAGAAGAGATCATTAAACATTATGGTTCAAAAAGGGAATGGAAGAACTTTAATAGTCTTAATACCTCATTTACGAAATCTAGTAAGTCTGTCATCTTGAATATCTGTGTCCCATCCAAATTGTCAAAGCAGTTTTTTCTTTATTTTTGTAATGCAGTTACATTTTTATATATGTAAAGACTAAAGAGTGATTATTGATTGGATTGTTTCTTACAATAAATATGTTCTGTTTTATTCTCTGCAGCAAAGCACTATTTTTATGACAACTATTTTGATCTACCTGGAGCTCTTCTCTGTGGAAGGGTTGTGGATATGTTGCGTAAGGTAAAATATAAATGTTTTTAAGTGAATTATGAATATGTTTACACTTTGTTTTCACCAAATTGTATCTACTTTCAAGAACATTATTTTGTTTTTGTCAACAGCGTGGGAATGAGGTGAATTCAGACTTCTGGAAAGACATTGTTGCTGCCATCGACCACAATTACAACACATCTGCATTTAAAGGTATGCTTATTACTTATGTAATAATCAATCACTTTCAGTTGTTGAAACAGTAGGCCATAGCAGAAATCACTATTTCAATTGGCCATATCAGTGGGCTGAAATAGTCCAACTCAAAACAATATTTTCAGTTTCGTACGGTAGACCGACACAAAAAGAAAAGACAACGGCATCAGTTTCAGAAATAAGACTTTATTCTTTACTTTGATCAATAAGTTGAACATAGCATAATGCATCCTCGGGCATATAGTTGTTTTTGACATAATACTTTTTTTGTGACTCTTTTTTCATCCTGTGCGTTGCAATATCACACTGCTGGTTTGTTAAAGGTGTTGCGATCTGACTTACAACATTGCCTAAAAAACAAGCAGGATTTCCTTTGCATGTATATTACAAGATATTTATTAAAGATTTTGAAAACAACAACAAAAATCTGCTGTAAATGTTACAGGCAGTCAAAGAGCACCATTTTGTGAATTATTCAGACTGGTTTGTATTCCTTGATCATTGTTTGCTGAATACTTGTGCATATACTGGGAAAGGGAGTAGTGATAACAAACATTTTAATTCCTAAATTATATTCTTCTTCTCATTTAATTTAAATGCCTCCATGAACCGAAAGCCCTTCTTAACAGAATACATGAGAGAATTGCTGCTCTTGCCTTTTCAGCCTTTTCAATGACAAATTAACTTGTAGAATATTACGTCAATCTTTTATTCTACAATGACAACCCAATCTCAATGGAAGTTAAACAGAACTATTTCTTTAGGTAGTTTCTTTTAAGCTTTTATTAGTGATTGTATCACGTTGAGGCAATCAGGAACCCAGAGAAAGAGCAGTGAACATTTTCAGCAGCAAAGACACCATTGGTCTCCTCATCAGGGACCTGAATGTAGACTTGGTCATGGGCATTCAGCATAAGTACAGTGCTGCCAGATAACTGATCCAAGAAGCCCTTGTTGTACTCATCGTATGAGAACATGATTGGCTCACCATTTTTGTACAGTGCCACCAATGCATTAGCGCCGTTAACATGCATATGGTAGGAGAAGTAATAGAGACCTGGTACCTGGCAGGAGAAGATGCCAGTCTGGGGGTCATAGTGCTGCTCCCCATTGTAAATAATCTGGTTGAATGGAACGGGTGAACCCGCAGATGGGTAAGCCATCGTCAGAACAGCGCTGAAGGCGGACATAGGGGCCTTCATCATCTCATGAGGCATCATAATCTCATGGGACTTGATGGGCATGCTCTTCTCGTGTTGGTAGACCATCTCACCAGGGGGACCAGGTGGGCCAGGAGGTCCCATAGCACCTGGGTTACCATCGTGACCTCTGGAACCAGGAGCTCCAGGTGGACCCATAGGACCAGACATTCCCTTGGCCATCTGGCCAGCTGGGCCGGGTGCACCGGGAAGACCTGCGTGACCCCTAAGACCTGCTTGACCTGCTGGACCTGAAGGCCCCACTGGTCCTCTTGTTCCTGGGATGCCGCTCTCGCCTGGTTTTCCTGGGCCTCCAGGAGTGCCTGGGTGTCCCTTTGCTCCTGCAAGCCCATTTGAACCTGGCTGACCGGGAGAGCCAGTATGGCCCTGAGCTCCCTTGTTACCCTGGTGTCCTGTAGCGCCGGTTGCACCAGCTGGGCCTGCTGCCCCGGGGATACCTGCCTTCCCTGCGTAACCCTGATGTCCCTGATCCCCCTTGGTTCCCTTTGCCCCTGGAGCTCCCAGCATGCCGACATCTCCTTTAGATCCCTGCATACCTGGTTCTCCCTGGAATCCTCTAGCACCCTGTGGCCCAGCTGGACCCATAAGGCCAGTAGCACCTGTTGCCCCAGTGTAACCTGTTGGCCCTGGCTCTCCTTTCTGACCGGTGGTTCCTGATGTACCGGGTGATCCTCTGTCACCTGGCATGCCATTAGCTCCTGGTTTACCAACTCCTGGTAAGCCAGGTGCACCTGGTTGTCCGGCATGTCCCTGGGGACCTTTAGGTCCCATATTTCCAGGCATACCTGGACTGCCATTCTCACCTGATTTTCCTGGTGCTCCTACCCCAGGGTTTCCATTGTGGCCCTTTGGCCCTGGCTGACCCATAGCTCCTGGAGCTCCATCCCTACCTGGAGTACCTGACTTCCCAGACTCCCCAGGGTATCCAGGGGCACCAGACTTACCAACTCCGGGTTGCCCTGGCATACCAGAGGGTCCCATTGGGCCCACTTGACCGTTTGCACCTGGTGCCCCAGGAATACCAACTCCCCTCTCTCCCTTTTGTCCTTGCAGACCAGGGATACCTGGATGTCCTTTAAGTCCACTCTCACCCCTTGGCCCCATGCCTCCGGGCAGACCGTGTGGGCCAGGTTTGCCAGCAGAAGAGTATCCAGCAGGTCCTGGGCTTCCAGGGGAACCGGGGGGTCCTCTTGGACCCATGGCTCCAGTTGCACCAGTATGACCCTTCTCACCGGGCATTCCATTACTACCTGGTTTCCCAGGACCACCTGGATTGCCAGGCTTGCCAGCTGCGGAGTAGCCAGCGGGCCCGGGGGCCCCGGGTGGGCCCTGTTGTCCAGTATGTCCCACGCCGTTATTGCCGGGAGGCCCAGGGGGGCCCATAGGTCCTGGCTCACCAGGGGATCCGGGAATACCTGGCTCACCTGAAACAGCTGTGGAAATGGATAAGCATAATTACCTAAGATGCAGGTAACAACTACAGTTAACTGTGGTTTAGACTTTAGGATATCTTTTTTTCATCTCATTAAGTTTGTCAGTTTTTCCAGAGTAGATTATTAGATTTCAGTCAAGGTGAATTTATCCGGTCCGTTATCTGTTATCAGAGTATTCATGTAGTCCTGTTTTCATTCGAGGTGCATCTGAAACATTTGTCTATTTCATTTGAATGGAAAGATATATATTGATGTTTTCTCGGTGATGCCCCAAATGGATCTTAGATGTTTTGAAAAGCTGATGACTCTATCTGTGCCCTATTTGTATGGGTGTGGATGAACAACTCTGCCATGCACCAGTTGTTACACTTATTGATCCAGTCATGGTTGTTGTGTCCTGTTGAGTCCTGTTGAGTCCTGTTGCAAACATATAGCATCGGGGGGGTTTCCCTGACCTGACTAAACTACCATCTCTCAGATGTCTAACCTGTGCAAAATAGAATTCATAAAGCAAAGAATGACATTTCTCTTGAATTTCAGTTGGACGTTTTTGTCATTTTGCCTCTGCCTGTCTTTGCTGCATGTTTTTATTGACATTGTTTAGTCACATCCATTTCTCTCTCTCTCTTAGACAACTCGCTTGTCAATTGGTTCCTTGATTAACCTCTGCTTTGGTACTCCACTCTAAAACACCACAATGTGATTTAAACAACCGAGGGGATGCCGGCTCTGTGATTATGGACAGCACCAGTGGTCTGAGAATATGTTCATATAAACACTGGGGTCCTTGTACAGTGCTCAGCATGTTGAGACCACATTAGACTACTGTAGCCAGTTATTTTAGTTTCATTTGCCCACGCTATGTTGAACCCTTTAATTTCACAAGTTGTCTGTAGTGCGTGATTATGGTTAGTGGTCCTCCAGTTGACGTATGTGCATCGTCTTGAACTCTGACCTGAGTCGTGAAATTCTGAAGGGATACTTTTATCCCCTGTGTCTTTGAGCGGTCAGCCCACAATACCTCCACGCCTTTGCCTATATCAATAACTTTCCTGAAGCCGTGTTGTTTGTTGCATATTATGCCTAACATTTTGTATAACCATGAATGTGTTCGCTTGAGCTATTTGTGTTAAGTCCGTGGCATTTTACCACTGTTCAGATAACAGAATTCCGTCCATAGTGGTCTGTATTTGCCTTATGCTGTAGCTTGGCTGCATCTCTGAGTTGATGACCCCGTCCCCTTTTGACTGGCGTTGATAAAGGGACAGTGACCTTTGAAACTGAGTTTCCTTTTAGATATAAAACGTCAAGGCACTAGCAGTTAACATTTTTTTATCAATTCATCTATTAATTGTATTATTAAAAGTGATTTTATAATTTACTGGCAAAGCTGTTGCTGCTCAAGTAATGTGTGGTATAGTAGTGCCATGGTGTAAGGTACCGCTACAGAAGTCAGTAGGCAACATTTAGCTACAGTGACTGAAGTGGATTTGACGCATGATTTGTAGAAAAGCGTTTGCCTTTTCCTGTTTTGGAATAGCACGTTGAGAAAAAAATGGCCAGACAGGGCTGTAATTTGAAAGCCACTGAGGAGTAGGTTTGAAACCTGAGGAAAAACAGAAAGTGACAACTGGACAGCCAAGTCAAACCTCAGAAACTGGAAGGTGATAACACTGTGGCCATATAGCCAGCTGTTCAACCTTGACTTGTCTAGTTAGGCCTAGATCCTATGTCTATTGCCAGCCTCAAACCATACCGTTCTATATATAGGCCATGCCATGGCTCTCACTTTATACATCCCGAGGATGGCACTTTTTAAAATCTTACAGCATATTTAAGATGATTTGCATTTTTTGTCTACTCTACTTTAGGGCATTTGTTTTGAGAAGTGTCTGGGACAATTTAAGCACTACAAAGCGGTTTGTTCGGGTGTGCCCAGTGCAACGTGGTAACATCTGTTTGCATTGTTGACGTGTGGGAAAGTTTTGTATTTCTGTCAGAGGACACTGGCCATAAAAAAAGAAATGCATCGAAACGTCTTAAACAAAGCTACAGAGTGACGTAGTCTGGTTGAGCGACAACACTCGTCTCCGGACCATATTCTTGACCAAATGGTCCCATCTCTGCCTGTTTGTCAAGCCCCACTGTCTTACTCTCTATACTTTTCCCCGCTGTCTTCTGAGCTTTCTCCTGAAGAGAGGATAGTAGGATATTTTGTAGGATATTTCAATATTTGTCAAGAGTGACATGGAATCTTGAAAGCAGTGTTATGTGGAAGCTAGCCACATTTAACTGGTGCGTTGGTGCTCTTTTTACGATGCGTACAGAAGTGATAATTGCCCCTGGCTCTCACTTCTACAGAACCTCTGTGATCTGACTGTCAGCATTGTTGCAGGAGAATGGTTATTATCTTAACTACTGTAATCATATTTTTATGATCCACTTCCTGTTGATGAATGACTGTGTCCTCTCTTGGGAGCTGTGGAAGGATGCATGGGCCCACTGTTTCCAATTTGTCACGACATCTATGGGCAGGTGAAAAGCCTCAACAATTTGGACTGAGACATTGCATCAATAAGTTTCAGTTTAAGATACTTGCTCCCCTGTAAAGGATAATGTACTATGAATCCTGTTTCATAAGATAAGTATGTCAAAATGTAATACTCTACATCTGTGATTGTTTTGGTAGCAATTAACTTCCACAGTAATGAAAAAAATATTATTTTTATATTCTGCTGTTTTACATTGATTTAACTTTTTTATTTTAATATGTTTATTTGTCCATATCCCAAATAATTTTTTTTTTTACCATGCTGTGCTTAATTCTATTTGTTAAAGCTATATGGAATTCAAAACAGCCAAGTATCTTCCAGTTTGACATTTGGGGTTTACTTGCACCCAGTATTTTCCTTTTGGCACTGTTAGGTGGCCAAGAAAAACTCCTGGTCCTAATGACAAACCTCCAGTACAGTCTAGAATTTGCATGAATTATACCTTCCATAAACCTTTCACCAAGAGAATGTACCGTAAAGCTGATACAGAATTATCTTCGGAACATTAACGTGCAAATAGACATGAATACGTTGAGACTTACTTTGCACATGGCTCTTAGTAGGATAATGCTGCTGCTGCTTGGCTACTTTCTGTACATGGTAGTATCTCTCTGGTGTTGCCACGGCCAAGGCCACCAGGAGGAGGAGAACGCTTGTCACTCTGAGGTCCATCCTGTGAAGCTAAACCTGCAAGAAAGAAATGTAGAACAGAATGTTGAAATGTGAACTGTCTTCAACATACAGAGACACTACACTGGCGTCTCCTTTATTTCTCATACAGTAGCTTGGCTGTTCTATTGTCACTACAGCAGGGCCTGCAACAACAAACTAACATTTCTGTGTCAGAATGACAAGAAACGAGCACAGTAGGGAACGTTGCAGACCCCAAATCTTTAGTCAGACTTCCAGAGCTAAATCAGATTTAGACTCCCATGTATGGGTCATCCCTTCCCTCGCCAAGTGAATCATCTCATCACAATGATAGATTAGACACTTGCTATGAGGACGACTTGAGGCCAGATGCCACCAGTACCTACTGCCCCAACCTGATCCTCAACCATGCCCCCAACTGCCTCCCCTAAGACCCCAACTGCCTCCCCATTGGCCCAATGCACTCTACACCTCACAGCACCAGGCACAGAGGGCCACACTCACATACACCCAGAGAGCAGAACTAGAGAGAGCGGGCAGGGTACACTTACCAGCAGGTACGCTCCAAAAGATCAGTGGGGGTCGAGAGGCTGCTGTCCTGGCACGGTACTGTATAGTCCTTAGTCTGGCTGCTGCTACCCAGGCCACTGGGTACGGGGTATTTATACCAAATCTGTCTCCAGCATCACCCAGAATCTACCTAGTATAAAAGCCCCACCCCGTTGTGATGTCAGCTTTAATGAGGGGTGCCATATCCTCAGAGAGAGAAGGCATGTCACTTCAGGATGATAGTCTCATAGCATTTCAAAACCCCACAGCTCCTCCCTCATCCATCCATCCTCAATGGAGCAGGACTGAACCAGATTTCATTCAGATAAAGATACGTTTTTAAAATCTTTTTGTCTCTGAACTCTTTGGCATTTGTGGGTATGTGTGGTCGTATGTTCAAGTCGTAATAATGCACAGAGATATATGGGTATTCACTTTGATTCTTTGATGTCTTTGACATCTTAATTGCCGTGTTTTTTTAGATGAATTAGAAAAACAACATAAGTGTTCCCCTCTTCTACCCAGTTCTGCATATTTTCGACTGCTCAAATACAGGTGCTGGGGAATGGCTTTAGTATATTCATTGTCTCCAAAATAATTTTATTGACAGAGTGAGCATTTTGCCCTGGAAAATTAAAGACTGTCTGTACTTGAGCTTTTTCCTCCTGTCACCCCATGGAGTCCCTCTCTGTAACAGTAAATAACACTGTGGATGGCCCAGACCATTGAGTCCTTATGGAGGGAACTTCCAGGCAACAGTGAAGTTTCAGCCTTGTCTGTACGCAAACAAATGTGTTGCTTTCTTAACAGGATTTTAATGTCAGATTGTGGTAGCAAAATCAATACACTATGTCAGCTTAATGAACTCTGGTAAACATTACCTATGTTTAGTTTCATTTATAGACATTTATTTACTGGAGAGCTAAATTGTTTCAACTGTGTGTGGTGTAGAGTGCATATAGCAGTACTGTGCCTCCACTGAGCCACAGTGCAAGATGGGTACACCAGAGGGCAGAGTTTAGTTTCTGTCCTCAGACGTCTGGTTTTCTCAAATGTCCATTGTCTCCTCCTTCATATTATTTTGTGAAAGTCTACCCTGCACATTTGTCACATTTGCCTTTTAAAATGAAGTCTTAATAGGAATAAAATATATTTACACAACCTGCTCCACATTTTCAAAGTGAAAGAAAAAGTATAGAACATTTTCACAATAACATAAAAGAAAAAATGCAGATGTCTTGTATTTTCAAGTATTGTGGTGGCAACATCATGTGGGCATGCATGTCACAGGCAGGGACTGGAGAGTTTGTCAGAATCAAAATAAGTAAATGATCAACTCTCAGGTAAAAAGTTAGAGGAGACCCTGTCTCAGTCTTCTGGATACCTAACCCTGGGATAGAGTTTTATTTTTCAGTGGGACAATTACACAAATGTTAATGCCAAATACACCCCAGAATGGCTTTCCAAGAGGTGTTGATGATTGTTTCTAAGGGGTCTAGTCCCAGTCCTGACTTAAATCTGTTTGTGATATTGCTTGTCCATCAATTATCCCGAACCAAATTTACTGAGCTTGAGCAATTTTGACAGAAACAATGGATATGTGGACAACGCAAGAGTTGTGCAGAGTTATTTAAAAATAATTTACAGCTGTAATCACTGCCAAAGGTGCTTCCACCAAGTATTACCTCTGGGGTTTGAAGACATACGCTATCAGTACGTTTTTTATTAATTTAGAGAATGTTTTATACTTTTACTTTGAAAATGTGTAGCAGATTTGTAGGATTTAAAAAATGTGCTCCCTTTTTTAGATGACATTTTAAGGCGACAAAATGTGAGAACTGCGCAAGGGGTGTGTGGACTTTCACTAGGCACCGTATCTACTCTTACGTGCAGTACCTGCCTTTCGGAGTCTAGCAACTGTGTTTTGTGATGTTACCGTGTGCTAGTAGGAAATGCTTCTCCCCAAATAATGATGTTGTTATCACACACAATGTCAAGATAGACTTCGATTTTGTATACAGAAGCTGTGCCTCAAATTGCTCCTTTTGTATATTTTGTGTGTATCTCCTAATCTGCAGTATTTATCTTTGAGCTGTTTTGCACCTGTTAATCCTTGCCAGGTCAAGTTTTACTGTAATAGACTGAAATGGGCTCGAGGATGTTTTAGGTTGAGAAAAACTGAAATAGTGTGTGCTTTTTTTTCTGACATATTTCCAACTCTTAGTTTTACAGCCCTCAGAAGAAAGTCAATCAAGCCACCGGGCATCCTTGGTAACCCCCTTTAGTTAAATGACAGAGTTGCAGGAGGTGGAGTCAACACTTAAAAACTTTGCAGGCTCCAGTCCCTCCATCACACTTTCACCATGAAAGCTATGTAGACCGCACAGTGGCAACGTGTTTTATTTTTTATTTGGGTCCACGATTTTTTTGGCGTGTCAGCATTCATTCCTCCCTATCTAAAAGCATACCGTGTCATTTAACGTAAATGAATGCCTAGACTAGAGGTACATGAATAGACGTGTACTGAAAATACCTTGTGGAGTATGAAAGAAGGAGTACCAGGTCTTACAGATCGTTTTTGTGCATGAGGATAGAAGTGAAACACCTTCACGATCACTCTATTGCACTTGTCATCAGTTTTGCGTTGTGACCCTGGGGCCTGTAACAAAATGCATAAACATTGGCATTTTTACAATAAGCATTGATCACATCATATACATTGCCTCGTAGGACACTGTTACTGGTTTACTGCCGAGGTGGGGTGGTCTCTCAGGCGCTTTTAGCTGCCGAAGCATCACCCAGGTGCGTGCTACACTTTCGGTGGTGGATGTTCCAGGCTACCTACCTACTGAGGAGGAGTAGCCGTGAACTTCAGAGGAAGCGGTGCCTGATGAAAAGTTCTATGCCTCTCTGACTGATGTTCTCCCGCCCTGGCTTTACCATCAACCCAACCTCCACTCAAGCCAGTTACTCCTTTACTGAACTGCATTGTCATCTAGCTGTGGAAGACCATCTCCCATGAACTGCCAGCTCCCTGAATTGGTTTTTGTTCCTTTTCTTTTTTTTTATTGACTGAGATTCTGTATGAAAGCACTATATAAAATACATGTATTATTATTACAGCACACCTGAACCACTTTATGATGTGGTGGCATTCCGAGTCAATGAAAGGCTCTGGAGAGAGCGCGGCGGTTGAAACTGTAGAAGAATATGCAGCTTCTCTCTTCAGACGTGACTAATTCACTTTCATTCCTTTTAATTACTATGATAATGACTGGAATTCTCACACAACATAGACAATGGGGGCAACAGTTTACCCCGTTATCTGAGTATGGGATACAGGCATACTGTAGATCAAATCTGCACTCTGCTATAATTTGTTTCTGATTAATAAGCACAAGGCCGATGTCTTAAATCTAGGCTAATTGATAGCTGAATCTATTTCTATCTGTTTGAAATGGTCTTTTGCATTTATCGTGGTTTTTTTTTATGTCTGGTGTGCAAAATACCTACTGCTTTTCGTAGTTATTTATTCTCATGGGTAAAGTTGGTAGACTGGTGGCTAGGACTACAAATAAAATGAAGGCATTTAAAATCTTCTAATGGGCAGTTCAGAATTTTTTAAATTTATTTATCGCATTTTGTGTTTAGATTTATGAAATGTATGATTTTGCCATATTTTCCCTCAGAATTGTCAAAACAATCATACATTTTCCCAAGTTCAGTTTTAGAGTGCTGGGGAAGACCCAGTCTGGGTGAGACAGATACGTTTTGTCTCTGTTATGAATCTCTCTCCTCTGTTTGTTCCCGGTGATTTGAGTATGCCACGCTGCCTGAGAGAAAGGAGGAAATAATTGCAGGTTGATGATATGACTAAGCTAGTTAGAAGAATGGAAAGTGGGAGTCTAAAGATGGCATGTTTTAGCTGGGAAGTGGCTGGGATACAGATTTAACATTTTAATAAACCCAATATGCCACTAAGAGGCAGTTGCAGCTTTATGAATGGAAGGGTTGATGTTGGGCCTCCAGGCTTAGTGTGGGTGCAATTACAGAGACCCGAAAGACAAACGTCTCGAAATCACGGTCGGAAGCAGAACCGACCAACCTGAGGAGTCTGAGGTTGTTTCAGAATAGGAACCCAAAATGCATCCCTCCCAACTTTTTTTGTGTTGTCATTTCAAGATGAAAGTATTTAATTAGAGAAATTACTGAAAAGCTGGTAATCGGAGAAAGAGGGGAATTTAGGCCAATGTATTATTTTTTCACGCTGAAGCCTGAGAATGTTTGAAATCAGATTTGGTTCCAATTTTAGGCTCTCCTTGAGGACCAGGTAATGGGAGGGGATTGTTAGAAGTCAATTATGTTCATCGAGGCAGGACGCAACACAGAAGCAGAGCCTTAATGACTAGTGCCTTTAAGTCTAACTATGCCTTCCACACCCTCCAGAGCCCTTTAAGTGGAACAAACGGCTCACATGGATGCTTGAGCCAATCCCATGGCTTTTGTCTGGTGTTGAGACACCGTCACTGTCGCTCAATCTTCTTCTAAATATGTTTTAACTCAGACAAAGTAAGATTGAACATGTTGTCCAAAGTGCAACATTCTTGAGTCTGACAGAATTTAGTAATTTCTTTTTTGTTGTAATTTTTTTGTTGTAATTTCAGAATATTTTCTACTATGGATCTAAAAGTATGCTGACCAAGTCTGCCTCCTGGATTGAAATCTGCCGACTGTATATCTTTGTTTGACTCTGAACTAAGCCAAAAGTTTTATTGTATAAGGTGCGTGTAGCTTAGGTTGATGTCTATTGCCAGCTTATCAGAGTTAGCTGTTTTTGTAGGATTATTATAGTCATCTTCTAGTGAGATGTGACATGCCATTAAAAGGAGTAACTGGGGAAAGCTGGTATCCTATTTGGTTGGCTTGAGTTCCTGAAGAGGCCGAGGCTGCCATGTGTGCACTGACTGCATGTCTAATTTACATTACGTTAAACCTTTGATTAATGGTCACAATAAAGCAGGGGGAGCCTGCTCATATGGTTATATGCCTATATGGTTATATTCACCAAAAGCATATAATCTTCCAGTCCTTTGAAAGACTATGGGATGTTTCCCATGTTTTTTCCATTATCCCTCACTCTGCTTCCCATGCACTTCTGTGTTGTTAATCAGATAGCTCCTGTCTAGTTTGGCATGTCCAACCCAGCCCCAAAGTTCAGCCCTTGAGCCTGGGGGCTTAGAGGGCTCTGGCCTGGGCTTGGCCAGGCTGGCTTGACTGTCTGGAGGTGGTGTTGGAGATAGGTGTCAGACGCCAAAGCTACCAACATGACCAGCCATGGTACTTTTTTGTTTTTGCTTCACTGGAAGGAGCTCCTGTGTTTTAGCAAATTACGAAGCTCTCAAAATAATCATGGTCGGATGAAAACAAAAACGATGAAAACTATGGAAAACTATGGAAAATCCAAGCCAATGCATGTTGGTCAACAACCCATAGCCCTAAAATATAGCTATCTTAGTATGCTGCGTTTTCACTTTGGTCTTGAGACCAGGATATGGTTGAAAACCTGAACTGCCGAGTGCCAAACCACCACTGGTATTCAAGTGTGAAAAACCCACACGGATGCAGTAGGTTCACTTTTTAAGTTGCCTACCAACCTTACATGGATATAATGGCAATCCTCATACCTACAGTATGTTTTACACCGTGCCATTACACTGTAATGTCTGCACACACAATTTGTTTATGGTGCTTCTGAAGCTGCTGCCGATCATCCATGTTGGCCTGCAGCACTAAAACACGTGGATATCCCCTTTCTGGGTTTCTGTCATAGGTCTGTTTTTGTTTTTCTTGGTTAGATCTTTATTTTAGGTGTGTGGGTTGGGAAGAATCCCTGAACACCACTCTCAGTACGGTGGGAAGATTGTTTGGTAGAGTTTAAGAGGTAAGCTTAGCTACTTATTTTTTTCAACAGAAATTCAGTGCCAATGAATGAGGAAGAACTTCTGAATAACACTTTTCTCTTGAATACCATGGTACCAAGGGATAAGCTCACTTTCCTTTTGTTGTTATTTAAATCAAATTACTCTCATTAGGCAGGCTAAAAAAGGATCCCATTTCTGCTCACCCAATTATTCTTGATGGTACTAAATTGTCTGGATAACAGTTTTTCCCTTATATTTTTAGTACTCGTGTTAGAAACATGTAAAGGTCTAGATCTTTGTAGTTCACCACCATATGTGTTCCCTCATTTTATACAATTGTTGTTGGCCACGTACACTGAGTATACAAAACATTAAGAACACCTTCCTTATATTGCCCTCAGAACAGCCTCAATTCGTCGGGGTATGGACTCTACTAGAAGTCGAAAGCGTTCCACAGAGATGCTGGCCCACGTTGACTCTAATGCTCTTCAAGTTGACTGGATGTCCTTTGGGTGGTGGACCATTCTTGATACACACAGGAAACTGTTGAGCATGAAACACCCAGGAGCGATGCAGTTCTTGACACACTCAAACTGGTGCGCCTGCCCCCTTTTACCATACCCCAGTCAAAGGCACTTACATCGTTTGCCTCGCCCATTCACCCTCTGAATGGCACACACATTGTCCATGTCTCAAGTCTTGAAAATCCTTCTTTAACCTGTCTCCTACACTGATTGGAGTGGATTTAACAAGTGACATCAATAAGGGATCATAGCGTTCACCTGTATTCACCTGGTCAGTCTATGTCATGGAAAGAGCAGGTGTTCACAATGTGTTGCACCCTCAGTGCATAGGCCTAGGTGTTGTATGCGTGTAACTATCATCAGCTTGGCTCTTTCGAGATCCATACATTAAAGCCTGTTGAAACGTGTTGTTGTTTAGGTGTGTTTTGAGAAAAACAGTGGGAGGAGAATTACACATACTTTCTGGCATGGAGCAGAAAGTACAGAAAACATTTAAAGATAGTGTTGGGTTCTCCACTCATCTCAAAATGGGTGCTTCATGTGTCCAATTAGGCTTTGTGTGGAATCAAGCTTTTCCCCATTTCCTCCACGTGTTTGGCCTCCTGCAGTCGCAGAACACAAATTAAATAGGTCTGTACAACACTGAACTTCGATTTCAAAGCACTTTCCTGCCAGGAAAGAAATCATAGCATATAACTTATTTGAAAGGCATTTTGTCTCTGTGATAATTTGGTTTCATATGCAGACCTGCCAACCTGCACGCATTTTGCGTACCATGCACACAATTTGAGGTCAAAGTACGCTGGTACGAAAAACTACCCGAAAATATGCTGCAACATCCTTCTAGTTGGCACATTGTGGTTTTTGACTGAACCGTCTGAAGTTGAAACTGAGCCAATCAGACGACTGAGCCAATCAGCTCTCCGCTCCGGCCTGCAGTTCATAGTCCGAGTACTATTTTCCTCCCTCAAGCTGGATGGCATCTCTCCACTTTGTCGCTTGATATCACTGATGTGTGAGAAGAAAGTTGAGGGAAAATGGGGAACGAACTGTTTGCCAAATCCATTTTCCAAAACTGTATGTGTTAGTCAAGCACGTTACCACTACTATTTTGTAGTTAGCTCCTTGGCTAAGGCATCATTATGACGAAGGTAGTTAGCTACAGCGTTTAGTCAACTAAGCGAGAACACTTTCTTGCCCAGACATGCTTTGACAGCAAAGAAACGTGCGGTGTGCGGTTGTTCAGTGCGTGTTGCTGCGTGGATAGAAACAGACATGGCAGAGAGCTGTTAAACTAATACCGTCCTTCACAGAAAGTGATGTTAGACTGTTAAAGATTAGTAGGACTATGTCAATTAATCAGTACTTGATCTGTCCTCTTGATATAGCTGTATGTCAACAGTAGGCTGCTAAGGATTTGATCATAGTAATTTCACCAATGACAACAAGGTGTGTTAAATGAAAGGTCTCCCTACTAGGCTACCAAACTGGATGGATTAGGTCAGGGATGGAGATCTGAAACAAGCTCTTTCTAGGCCTATTTTAGTTGTTTTATATTTCAAATAGCCTACAGTAAACTAGAGTACAGTACTACAGTTGAAGTTGGAAGTTTACATACACCTTAGCCAAATACATTTAAACTCAGTTTTTCACAATTCCTGACATTTAAAAATAAAAATTCCCTGTCGTAGGTCAGTTGGGATCACCACTTTATTTTAAGAATGTGAAATGTCAGAATAATAGTAGAGTGATTTATTTCAGATTTTATTTCTTTCATCACATTCCCAGTGGGTCAGAAGTTTACATACACTCAATTAGTATTTGGTAGCATTGCCTTTAAATTGCTTAACTTGGGTCAAACGTTCCGGGTAGCCTTCCACAATAAGTTGGGTGAATTTTGGCCCATTCCTCCTGACAGAGCTTGTTTGTAGGCCTCCTTGCTCGCACATGCTTTTTCAGTTCTGCCCACAAATGTTCTATAGAATTGAGGTCAGGGCTTTGTGATGCCCACTCCAAGACCTTGACTTTGTTGTCCTTAAGCCATTTTGCCACAACTTTGGAAGTATGCTTGAGGTCATTGTCCTTTTGAAAGACCCATTTGTGACCAAGCTTTAACTTTCTGACTGATGTCTTGAATTTTCCTCCCTCATGATGCCATCTATTTTGTGAAGTGCACCAGTCCCTCCTGCAGCAAAGCACCCCCACAACATGATGCTGCCACCCCCGTGCTTCATGGTTGGGATGGTGTTCTTCGGCTTGCAAGCATCCCCCTTTTTCCTCCAAACATAACAATGGTCTTTATGGCCAAACAGTTCTATTTTTGTTTCATCAGACCAGAGGACATTTCTCCAAAAAGTATGATATTTGTCCCCATGTGCTGTTACAAACCGTAGTCTGTATTTTATATGGCAGTTTTGGAGCAGTGGCTTCTTCCTTGCTGAGCAGCCTTTCAGGATATGTCGATATAGGACTCGTTTTATTGTGGATATAGATACTTTTGTACCTGTTTCCTCCAGCATCTTCACAAGGTCCTTTGCTGTTGTTCTGGGATTGATTTGCACTTCTCGCACCAAAGTACGTTCATCTCTAGGAGACAGAACGCTTCTCCTTCCTGAGCGGTATGACGGCCGTGTGGTCCCATGGTGTTTGTACTTGCGTACTATTGTTGGTACAGATGAGCCTGATACCTTCAGGCGTTTGGAAATTACTCCCAAGGATGAACCAGACTTGTGGAGGTCTACAATGGGTTTTTTTTTAGGTCTTGGCTGATTTCTTTTGATTTTCCCATGATGCCAAGCAAAGAGGCACTGAGTTTGAAGGTAGGCCTTGAAATACATCCAATGGTACACCTCCAATTGACTCAATTGATGTCAATTAGCCTATCAGAAGCTTCTAAAGCCATTTTTCCAAGCTGTTTAAAGGCACAGTCAACTTAGTGTATGTTAATTTCTGACCCACTGGAATTGTGATACAGTGAATTAATTATAAGTGAAATAATCTGTCTGTAAACAATTGTTGGAAAAATGACTTGTGTCATGCACAAAGTAGATGTCCTAACCGACTTGCCAAAACTATAGTTTGTTAACAAGAAACTTGTGGAGTGGATGAAAATCAGAGTTTTAATGACTCCAACCTAAGTGTATGTAAACATCCGACTTCAACTGTACGTTACATCCAATAATGGAATTATTCAGAATTTTCTCCCCAAACAAAATGAAGAAGAACACAGTTTACTTTTTCACTAGACTATTCACATACGAAAAATGTGAAACTGTCATTGAGACCATCTCAATTTAGGATCAAAAACAAGACTTCTCTGTTGGCAACCATTTTTTTATATAATTTATGACTCTAGGTTTCAGGAAATGGCAGTTACATGTAAATTATCCAACTTCCTTAGGCCTACATCAGCACCACCTTATCGGAAAAAAAGGCGAGAGCCCTGATTTGTACATTTTAAATGTATTTCTAGTTAGCTACTAAAGAGTAGCCAATTTCCAAGTACCCATGAATCGATAGCATAGCCTTGTTACTGGGGCAGTCTTCTGCCCACGTCATTATTAGGCTAAATAAGATGCATTTGCCTGTGATTTGAGCAGTGTGGGTGTTGCACGCATGCCTTTGTGGGGTCCGCGGGGCAGTTCCCCAAATGGCATCTAGCACCAGACACTGCTAGTGATGTGGCAGTCTGACAAAAGCAATGACGTGGAGTGCCAGATTGTTTAGATAAGCTACAGTAAGTGGCAGTGTTTAGAAACTTTCACTCAGCTGAGGTGAAGGTCGTGAAGTCAACTTCCTGTTCCTCCTCAAATCATAAACCAATCGTTGGTGAGGCGAAGGGAGCATGTGAGATATGAGCCAGGTTTAACTGCATTGGGCTCTATAACTGCACTTTAATGAGCACTGGTGAAGGCTTGTTAAGCATGTCCCCGACTTAATCACTATGAAGACATGAAAGCCATGTTCGCTCAGTGGAAGTATTTTTGACATAGCAAAGGAAAGCAAAGTGATGAATAGAACCCTCAATTTTCTTGGTGTTTTCAGCAATTAAGTCAGAATTAATCAAATATAGCCAACCATCATCAGCAAAAATGGTTGTACTAAGACTGCTTATTTTGAAGTATTTTGGTGCAAGGAAAAAGTGACTCTTTGCTTTAGGGTTGTGATTTGCTGATTTGGTAAGTACCAGTGAGCTTACATTTGCTTTTCAAGATACTGGTGATGACAATGAAGTGTCACACTAAATGAGAGAATGAAAATGATCACCAAACAACTGCACATGTATGTCATCAAGGACACGTGTATTAGCCTAGTCCACATGTTGTTAAAAGTGGATTAAAGCTGGAAAGATGTGTGTTACTGGCAAAAAATAAACATAACCACTGGAACAAGTATACTTATATTTTACTGCACATTGGGGACACCAGCACATGCAGCCTACTCCACCACTTTGCCTGAGTTTTACAGAGTGACTGGGAGGAGCACACATGAGAATATACGTTTTTTATTGTGCCAGTAAACTGGGGTATGGCAACACTGAAATGTGCTCGGTTGCCCTGGCAATCCTGCAGATCTAAATAAGAACGAGTTTGTTAGCTAATGCTTGTCACGGGTAGCATTTAAAGGCAGAAAATATCAAACTAGCCACGTCCTTGACCACTCATTGCCCTCCGTGTGTTCCATATATAGATTTGCCAAACTTGTTTTTCTACCCTTAGTTTGACCATTCTTTGCTGTTCCTATTTCTTGGGTCAGTTTCCGCAAGCGCAGATTAAGCCTACAGAAGGACTAAAAAGCATTCTCAATAGAGATTATCCATATTGTTTTAGTCCTGGTTTAGGCTTAATCTGTGTCTGGGAAACCGCCCCTATACTCTGTTCCTTTACAACAACAAAAAATGTATCGCACCCTTCAAATGTAATAAACACCAGAGCAGAACTGTTCCAAAGTATTTCTGAGCTGTGAGCCATCGAAAGCCTTAGATGTTTTCTTTAAATACTTATTCAACCAAACTAATGTTATAAGTCACAAGAACAGTCTTTAGCCATGGTCCGTAGGTGCAATCTTGTCAAGATTCAAACTGCTCTGGCCAACGGGGTAGAAAAAAATGTCGTTTATGGCTTGGCATATACTAAAGCTGAAGAACTTATGCACATCCAGGTACTTTTTTGTTGCAGATGCTGGAGACCTAGGTGAATTCCTGGGAAATAAAAAGGGAACAGCGCACACTGCTGTTCATGTTCCCCGGTGATTTTCTTCCAACGTTTCGACCCTTAGGTCTTCACGGATGCCTGGTGAAGACTTAAGGGTCGACACGTTGTATCAATAAAATCCCCTGGGAACATGAACAGCAGTGTGCAGTTTTTATTTTTATTTTTCATAGACATGGCATATGCCTTCAAATTCTATCTAATTAAAGTTTCCCTCACTACAGTACACCGCAGCCGTGATGAGTGAGCCACACCGTTTACCAACCTTTACCTCCTGAAATGGTATTTATTTTCTGAGTAACTACCTGGTCTAACATAAGGGCCCCAACTGAGTGGAAGGACACTTGCTACAAAAGGGTATATTTTTCTCACCTCGGCTTATCTAAAGCCATCTGTGTGGCGTTAAGTCATCACTGTCTACTTGGGTTCCTCAAGTGGATTTGCTTGGTGGTCATCCATATTACATCCGTCTGTATCCATTCAGACTCTGGGCTAAAAGTAGTAATTGATCTGGTTGGGACTGCTCTTGTTCAGGACGGTCACCAGACTTTGGTGTACTGTCAAATGAAACTTTGGTGTACTGTCAAATTAAACGTTGGTGTACTGTCAAATTAAACGTTGGTGTACTTGTGAAATTTGAATGAGCAAAATCATTTTTCTTCTGTGACCTTTTGGTTGTCATCTTTTTAAGCACGCATGTGCAACGGTTTAATCTTGCAACCTACTTGTCATGAATTGAGCGTGTACATGCAGCCCGTGTTGACATAGCAACGGTATCCATGTTTTTACAGCTTTGTAAAGCTACATGTTAAACTTGGTACCATGAAGTCATCCATGTCGTCACACACTGTACGTTCCAAGCGATACGACAGTGGAAAACTGGGCAGAAAGGTCATTTGGCTGTCTATGTTTACATTTTACAGTGCACCCATAACAACTGTGAAATGAGTTGGCCAATGCTTATTTGCGGAAACATGAAAGGAGGGAATCACTGAGGCATTGTTCTATAGTAGAAGATCCCAGGCTCTCTGGTCTTTATTTCTGGCAGTCATTGTGGCCAGACTGCTACAGTACACTCTGATTGCTCCGTGTTGTATCCACTATCCATAACTCTTGGTTCTTTTCAGTGGCATGGCCATAGTTATCACAATGTTCTGCTTTTATGTGTTTAAGGTTGTCTTTGAAATGAGGTAGAAGCTTTTTTCAGGGTTGTGTCCATATACAGGAAGGGCACAATTTTACATCTGCGTGTCTCTGAGGAGTGTGTGTCTCCAGTTGTGTCAACAGCATTTTCCATTTTCATTAGGGAGACACAGCTTCTTATTTGACCAATTAACATAAACACTCCATATTGTTAAAACTTTCAGGTTTTGGTTCTTGAATCTTTTAATCTATTGTATGGTTTAGTTCATATTTTTGTTTGATAGTGGCAGGGTAGGGTGCAAGTATGGTGACCAGTGTTGCGTAATAAATATACGTCTGTTTTCATACGACTTCTGGTAAGACAGTCTTCAAAGGGTGGGAATGTACACTGTTATGTCTGACACTCCAAATTATGTCCCCGTTTTGTTTGTTCTTTGATCTGTGTTAGATTAGTGAGATTAGACAAGCTTCTGTTTTGCATGCAACAATAACAGCAGAAGTACAGGTGTAGGATCTTAATTTGACCCATATTGTCACATTTGAACGTTTAGTCCGTAATGTTGCTTGATCGGTGGTTAGGCTTAGTGTTTTATTAGGAGCCCCATTAGCTGCTGCCAAGGCAGCAGCTACTCTCCCTGGGCTGGCCAAAAGTAAGCTACATGAAAAGTGCAATACTGTTAATGTAACGGTGTGTTAGTGTTGGTTTTCAGTGAATGTATGTCAATCACGAAGCTCATCTGCATGTGCAGGAAATCTCTCGGCAACAAAATATGGATGAAATTAAGATCCTACATCTGTACATACTGTGCAAAACCAAATAGACCAGAAAGTCATTTTAGACTTAGGCAGCCATACTTCTAAAATCTAGGCATATTTGTTTCTTGAGGGTGGCAAGTTTATTTGATCAGAAACATTAGTTCAGCATGTTTATATTCATCAAGAGTCAACGTTTCACTGACATGCAACCATTATGTGGCCTCGGTTGTCAAAAGTCAGTTGTCATTCAGCACTATTTTCAGTATGCATTTTAGCAATTCCGGTTTAACTGTGCTGCACTGTACGGTAGCACCTTGATGTTGCCATAAATCATACTGTATGATGAATCCCGTGAATAGGGCTTGCACAATGTATAACCGCGTAACCGACTGTTATGGATAAAGACCGTCACGAACAGCTCAATGAATGACCACAATGCAGCAGCAGCACACATAGAAATAAAATGAATAGAACAGGCTTGGAACTTCTAACCCTGGCAGTTTGACTGGTAAACTCATGGGTACACTCACAATGGCTGCCTGGTACTGTTATGCAAACATTTCCATGGTAATGTAGAATGTTAATTCAAATCATCCGATAGATGCGGCAAAGGGATCGATGGAACACAGACCTTTCCATTGGCCAGATTGCCGCACATTCAGCAAATCTGATCTACCAAAGTGGATATTTGTCAGATCCGTCACTGTTGATGTATTGTAACAGGTCACCAATGTGGTTACTTAAGTCCGATGAGGATATATTTGGCTGTTTTCGCTGCATAACGTTTAGAAGTTGTCCCTTTTCAGGTTTAGAAGAAGTGATTTCTAAATGCTTACTCCCATTCGTATAAGCTGGCAGCATAGCTAGCATACAGAAATCGGTGGTGGTAGTCTGTCTTTAATGCAGTTGATTGGTGACGATGACATGAACATGTGTTGACAACCATACAAGCATTATACTCCAATTTTCACCTCAACAGTGTGAAATACACATATAAACAATAGCCTAAATGTAGCCTAATTTTGCTGGGGAGGGGGGCAATAAAGAGATTGAGGATCTTTCCCCCATGGGCTTTTCCGCCACACGTTTCCATGACAATTGTTTTGGTCGAGTTCGATTGACCTCTTCACAGCATCTATGCACTGTATTTTTTTGTAATGTCAGTTGAATCAACAGATCACAGCAAATATTTGAGCATATATTGTACTTCCTGCTTTGCTCCTATAGGTACACTTGCAATGGCTACCAGTCCACCCGTTATGCCACCATTGACTTGAAAGGAGACGCCCATTCTCTTTCTATGCCAGCACATGCAGTAAGGAACGGAGGAGAGAAGATGGGCAGGTTTTTTTTTTTGCTACAGTGGTTACTTGCCAATTACCTTCATCCTAAATTCAATGAACGTCATAGCCCTACCCATGAATCCCACTTACGGTGTCTCTACCACTACCTATAAATAACTGTCTCTTTTGGGGCTAGGGACATGCCCAGTGGCAGATCTGAAAGCATTGTTTATGGAGATTGTACCTTTAGACAGGGGGGGGATCGTTCATCTCCTTAAGTGCCATAAGCCTCTGTCATTAAAACAGAACCTGGCTGGGCTTGCTGCTTGTTGGGACTTTTCACTTTCTGTTTCAGCCCTTTTTGCCTCCTTTTTTCCCCTTCCTGAATCAGCAGTTTTGTGACCAGTGGCTTCCACCTGGGAGGAGCATCATACCGTTTGTATTTCTGTATTTTGAAAGTTCTATATCTTGAAAACTTGATTGCTAACATGCAACACATTTTAGGACTATATCCGGGGCCTAAAATGAACACCCGCCAATGTCCACATGTGGGTAGATTTAGATCTAATTTACTCGAAAGGAAATCTACTGAACTGAGATTTGTCCTTCTGTTTCTTGGCTTTTAAAAAATAAAAATGTTTTCACAAGCTAGGTTGTTTTTCAATGTTTGAGTTGTAACTTTTAGGGAAGAGACGACAGCACGGATACTAGTCAGACTCAATCTCACAGGCACAAACATGACTTGAGTTGCCTTATCATGGTCACCTCTCACCCTTAACAGGGCAGGTGAACATTTGTCTCATCTGTGATATTTTGCTAATTGTTTTATTAAACAATATATACCACATTACTTCCTACTAGTAATAAAACATTTTTTTTGAAACATTACCAAGCATATTCAGACTTTTTTGTTTTTTGTTGGTGTAATTTTAGCACCAAAAAAAAGTATATTTTGGCTGGTAAAAATACTGAGTGGCTGGTAGCATTTTAGATATACCTGCCACATTAACAGGTGGACCAAAAAGTACATTTTAGGTTCTGACTATATCAACAATGGACTAAGAATATATTTATTTATTTGTATAGTTTTTGTGCAGAATTTTCCTTTAAAATACCACTTGTCAACTGAAAAATTATGCCCACAACTTACCCTTGATGTTCCACCGATTTAAGTCAATAAGTCATCGTTTTAGTCAAAGTATTATATATTTGGGCTTGAAGTGGGAAATCCGAAGTGGGACATTTGTGGAAATTTCCTTTATGAGATGACGTACAAATACTTTCAAACTACTTTTCGATTTCAGAGCTGGTGTTTCATTTGAATGTTGTCACCCACCAGCATGGCGTTGTTTATTAATTAGAAACAGCTGCAAAGTTCTTCCTCTTCGCGACTTGTGTCCACTTGGCCGACCTGAGCCATGGAGCAAATTTAAAATAGGGGAAGCAAACTTATGTTGGATAATTAGTACATTTTCATAGATTTTTACCTAGTCCGTATAAAAAATGGAATATATACATAATATAAGTGGTATAAATGGGTATAATATTCCCATATGACTGCATTTTGCAACCCTGCTCCCTCTGTTGCCCCAAGATGACCACTAAAGTTTTGCTCTACTACACGTTCCACTGCTTTGATTGGTGCAGCTAAAATTGTCTGTGCTATAATGAAAGGCACCTGTGAAAGAAAATGCAAGGAACTTGTTTATCTATTTTGTTGTGCCTTTGTTACATTTGTATTGGTGTTTTGTGGCCAATGCGCTCAGGGTGTTGTTACTGTAATTTGCGACGTGCATCACGAGCGTATCATTGTAGCCTATCATTTTACTTCCCCTGTGAGAACCATGAGCACGGGCTGACTTGGCTTTGCTGTACCGTAGTCGAAGCCTGCTAGCAGCCTACCTACCAAAGGTTGCATGTACCGTGTCTATTACAATGTAGAAAAATGCATGTCTCTAAACCTTTCAATAGTTATCCATATTTCCGGAGCTTCATCTTTGGCGATAACAAAAGATGGCAAGGTGAAAAATACTGGTTTCTATCTGTGGTGAAGTTTTCATCTAAATGCTTATGACAAATCCAGCTCCACAACCTAGCCAGCTGGCTAATCTTTTGAATACAGTGTAGTAAAAAAACAAAAACAGCAGCAACAGAAAACATTAGCTACTGTAGCTAGATAAGGTTAGCATGCTAGCTAGATACACTTTCAGCTGTCAGTGCCCTATTTGTGGATGTTTCTTCACTCCATGTGGAAATGACCTCACCATTCCATCCCACCCCCAATTTGTGAATATGTATAAGTAGAATATGTATAAGAATATGTATAAGAGTCATTCTTTGGAGATGGCACCTAAAGGAGCATTTTCGCTCTAGAACAGGAATTACATTGAAATTGCCCATTGCCCTCTGAGGTCCTTTAATGTACAGACACATGCATCTCATGGGCATGGACATCTTGTAATCGGAGTATTCCCACTAGATAATATTAGAGAGCTAGTGTTATGTATGGGCATTAGGGTTGTCTTTTGCAATACAAGGCCATGCCATGATATTTGCAGCAAATAATCCATGTTTTTCACCCTGATGTGTATGGGGAGTATAAAATGCGATGAGGCTTCACTTCCCTGAAGATCAGATCCTAAATGCAGCTCTACCCAACTCTCTTCTTTTTCTTAGATGTCCATGCTAAATATAGTCTAGGTTTTATATAATAACAGATTGCAATGTCCACACTTTTGCCTTTTGGGGGAGAATGACTATGTAACTGGCATCAGTTTCCCCAAGCTATAGTAACTGCACATTGGTGTCCCAAAACCACTATCCATTCATCTGAATTGCCATCTGTTGTTCTTCGTGTATCTCTTCTTTCTTTTTTTTATACTCTGAACAAAAAATATTTTACTGAGTTACAGTTCATATAAGGAAATCAGTCAATTGAAATAAATTCCTTAGGCCCTGATCTATAGGAATACACATATGCATCTGTTTGTCACAGATACCTTAAAAAAAAAAGTAGGGGCGTGGATCAGAAAACCAGTCAGTATCTGGTGTGACCACCGTTTGCCTCATGCAGCGTGACACATCTCTTTTGCATATAGTTGATCAGGCTGTTGATTGTGGCCTGTGGAATGTTGTCTCACTTTTCTTCAATGGCTGTGTGAAGTTTCTGGATATTGGTGAGAACTGGAACATGCTGTTGTACACGTCGGCCCAGAGCATCCCAAACGTGCTCATCGGGTGACATATTGGGACATTTTCAGTTTCCAGGAATTGTGTACAGATCCTTGCAACACGGGGCCGTGAATTATCATGCTGAAACATGAGGTGATGGAGGCAAATGAATGGCACGACAATGAGCCTCAGGATCTCTTCATGGTATCTCTGTGCATTCAAATTTCCATCAGCAAAATCCCAAATTGTGTTTGTTGTCTGTAGCTTATACCAGCCCAAACCATACAGCCACAATGGGGCACTCTGTTCACAACGTTGACATCAGCAAACCGCTCACCCACACGACGCCATACACACTGTTTGCCATCTGTACGGTACAGTTGGAACCAAGATTCGGCAGTGAAGAGCACACTTCTTCAGCGTGCAAGTGGCCATCGAAGTTGAGCATTTGCCCACTGAAGTCTGTTACGACACCGAACTGCAGTCAGGTCAAGACCCTGGTGAGGACAACGAGCACGCAGATGGGCTTCCCTGAGACGGATTCTAACAATTTGTGCAGAAATTCTTCAGCCTTGTATTGCCCCCAGCACAAGGTGCACCTGTGTAATGATAATCAGCTTCTTGATATGCCACACCTGTCAGGTGATTGGATTATCTTGGCAAAGGAGACATGCTCACCTAACAGGGATGTAAACAAATTTGTGCACAACAGTTTTGAAAAATTGTTTTTTTTTTCTGGGATGTTTTATTTCAGCTCATGAAACATGGGACCAACAGTTTACATGTTGCATTTTATATATTTTTTTCACTATATCTCAATATATCATCACAACAGACTTGGTGAGCTGGTGTCCTTTTGAAAGGTGCTTATCTCTATGGAAGGACTGGCCTTCGTAATGTCTGTGGTATCAGGTGCCAGGGTGGCAGACATCAGCCCCAGTCCTTCAGTTTTTGCATGCTCTCTCGTGGTCTTAATCACATGCAAATCCCCACCTAGTATCATCTTTTTAAACTCAGACATCTGATGACAGATGGCACCCAATCCCGAAGACGCAGATATGTGTTGAACCATCTTACAAAATGTTTGTGTCCATTCGCCACGGTAGACGCAGAAGGAAAAACAGATAAAATAAGACTCTGTGTCTTTGGCTTTCTTGATCCATGCTATTATTGTTACCATGGGTCACAAATTAAGATTATCCTTGTCTTTTTGCTGGCCTCAAAGAGATAGAGAAATGCGTCATGGGACATGATGCAGCAATTTGTGGTCAGTCTTCTAAAAATGGCCAATGCTCGGCCGCTGGTGGCAGTTGCCACATTTTCCCCAGGGCACAAGCAGGTGGAGCAAAAAATATCCCCATCTTACCCTAGATTACAGCTTTCCTCTAAATGATTTATACATGGTCATGTAGTTGTTATCTATTAACTTCAATTAGGACTACATAAATGCACGGTGTATCTTCCTTTTGATAACCTATATCTTCCCTGTTGATTCTGTAGATGATAAGGAAAATGCTTGTGTGAATCGAGCTTTTTCCCCTTCACTTGTGGTGCAGCTGTTTGTGCGTTTGCTGAGCACTGCCCTAATTTGCACTGTAACTGTTGATTTGTTCATCCTGTCGTCGGTCTTTGATGTCTGTGAGAGAGAGAGAGCTGGTCTGTTGGACGTGGTGCTGGCCTCAGATGCTGGGCGGTGCTCCAATCAGGCCTCCCCCTCTGACTGTTACTGTGCCCAGCCCCAGGCTTCAGATGGAAGGGAGCATTCCCCACATATTCACTTTTAAAGCCACGTAAACACACACACACACACACACACACAGGTTGATAGATGGATAGATCAAAGGGTCCTCTTCTCTGAGCGCCACCATACCACTATGCCCCTAAAATCATTTTTGGGCTGACTGTTTGAAGAGCCCTGATGCATCAAGCTAGACAAATGAATAAGGATATGACCTCTCCTTTACAATTTCAACCAGAGAGGAAGGGAGGAAGCCTATTCAAGTTGAGTGTTTTGAAGGCATCAGTGTATCCATATCTGAGTTTTAAACGGGAGATGCATTGGATACAGTAGGTACAGTGTATAGCCCGACATGGCCTGAGTGTTTAACGTTCTGTCCCAAGTGGCTCCCTATATAACGCACTACTTTTGACTGGAGACTTATGGGCCCTGACCAGAGTCATATGGGCCCTGGTCAAAAGTAGTGCACTACATGGGGAATAGTGTCTTTTTTGGGACGCAACCCGGGTGTCTTAACTGTAGCAGGGTGACATTCCAGAGGGAAAGTAGGGTCCTGCAGGGTCCACCCAGCAGAGGTTGTCAGGCGGGCCAGGCAGACACTTTGTACGCTGGCCAGGGCGGCCTGTTCTGTTTATTTGGAGATGAAATGGAGTGTGAGGAAAAACACTGGAGGGAACGACAGGGCTGGAGATCACAGCCAGATGTTTGTGAAATGATCCCAGCACCCTTTTTTCATAATTTCATAAAACTACTGGAATTTAACAGGGAGGAAATCACATGAATCCGTTTGGCCCAGTGTTTATCAGTTGTGTAATCTTTCATAGGACACGTTTTAATGTGAATCTGAAGAGTTGGTTGTGAGACTGATTTGTGCTGTTCTGTATGTGTTTGTTTTTTGGTCCAATGCTGCCCTCTGCTGTTAAAGTTAGCTTTACAAAACTTTTAACATGATAAATAAAGCTTCCACAAAAAAATCTGTTGTATATTTGTTTTCCTTTTGGCCTTACTAAATATAAATATGCTTTTCGGTGCAATGCATGCTTTGTTATTTTGGAAACATTCGGAGTGTCTGATCTCGGGTATCATTCTCCTATGTCGGAAGACTTGTACGTCATTAGGGTTGGTCTTGTTCTTGGTTAATGCAATGTTTCTGTTGTACCACATGATGGCAGCATGCGCTAATCTTTCACAGACTGGAAGTCCTTTTTGTTTTGTGGAAGCGGAGGGTCATTTTCAGTACAGAGTGGAGCTTGACAAAATGTTTATTTTCTTTACACCATGTGGGAGCTGTAACAGATGCCCTTTAGTCCTTCACCTGTATATACATGTTGCATATGGAAACACAACTCCTTCATAGTACACGGGTGTGAGACTGTTTGTATTTGGCATTTCACCTCCTACACGTTGACATTGCATATGACTAGGTAGAGATGTTTTTTATTTAACCCTTATTTAACTAGGCATGTCAGTTAAGATCAAATTCTTATTTACAATGGCGGCCTACCCCGGCCAAACCCGGACGACGATGGGCCAATTGTGCGCCACCCGATGGGACTCTCAATCACGTCCGGTTGTGATTCAGCCTGGAATCGAACCAGGGTCTGTAGTGACGCCTCTAGCATTGAGATGCAGTGCTTTCGACCGCTTCGCCACTTGGGAGATCTAGAATCAGCTTCCCCTCCCATCATCCTAACCTTAACCATAGTGGGGAAGATGCAAAACTGACCCAAGATCAGCGTCTAGGGGCAACTTCACCCTACTCCCACGCTATGCAGCTAGCTATTTATCCATGAGCCTCTGCTGTTTGTACCCTATGATGACCTCTGGTGAGGTGAGGCCTGTGTTGCCTTGAGAGAGGGAGGGAGGGAGTGGAGGAGAGGGTGAGTGGGTGTGAGTGTGCTATCCTGTCCCTGCTGGCTGTAGTTTGGGCACTTTGACGCTTCCTCCCTAAGTGCTCCTCCCATCTCCTCTCTGTGCCAGGATAAACTCCTGGCCTGATGAATACACACCCTACTCATCTGCACCCGGGATGTTTCCCTAAGCCTTCTTTTCTCCTACTCGCGAAAAAAAGCAGCGCCACTTCTCACGTATTGGCCCGCATTTAACCGCTCCACAGCAAATTCAACTATGTCCGGTTTCAATAAGCTTGCATATGTGTCAATGTTAATTTTCAAGTTGGCCTTAGACTTGTCGTATTCACAGGAGACAATCAAATGCATTTCTGTTCGGGTACTTCTATGCGACATGCTCCGTGGATTCCTCTTCTCAGACAAAGTAGTAGAGAAGCGTGTGTTGCCGTATCAAATGACTCCCTCACATTATAATGTATTTATTGCTTTTGATGCTGCATTCATCAGGCTTTTTTCAGTACGGCAGGTCAAGTGGGATGGTTTGACTGAGATCAGAGCATGGTACCATATTTAGCTCTGGCCTAATATCTTGGGCGCAGCAGGGGATCTTTGAAGAGCCGGCTGCCCGTACCGCTGTCTCTCTGTGGGGGTGGGAGATGACCCACACATTCCCCTAACCGCCTGCTGCTTCCTGTGACATGGCTCAGGGAGTGGGTGTCCCAGACAGTCCTAGTGCCGTTGCACTAATCGGTTTCCCCCGTCCACTCTGTGTTTCATTCTACATGAGCTAGTCCTTTCCTTCATTCCAATCAGACCAGTAAGCGTCAGAGTGTCTCAGGACAGTGTCTCATTATCCTGGGAAGACTTAGGCTGCATCACACATGGTCCCCTATTCCCTTTATAGTGCACTACTTTTGACTTTTTGATCAGGGCCCGTAGGGCTCCGGTAAAAAGAAGTGCCCTATATAAGGAACAGGGTGGCATTTGGGATGCATGCGAAGTGTGGCTGGTGCTTATTATTCTCTAATGAAAACCACAGACTGGCTGAGAGCCTTCGTACTTCAAACAGACAATCCACTGGGTTAGAAGGGGAGTTGTGTCTGTCTTCTGACCTGGCCTGCCAGGATGTCACACAGCCGTGTTGAATATTATTCATTCACTTGGTCAGGGCTGTCTGCCAAATGACTTTTGTAATACTCCAACCTTTACGTGGAAAATCGAACGAGCGGAAGATCATCACTTAAACGTTACTCACAAGTTGTTGTTTCTGAGAAAAATAGATGCTCTGTGTCTCTATGATTGTTTCACAAAGTCTTAAGAGGAAGACCGCTTTTTAAAAAGAGAGAGCGGTTTGCTAATGTTCAACACTCATCGTTGAATTGTTGTCATGAAATTGCTTTGTTCTCCGTCCATGCTTACCCTGTGTGTGTGTGTGTGTGTGTGTGTGTGTGTGTGTGTGTGTGTGTGTGTGTGTGTGTGTGTGTGTGTGTGTGTGTGTGTGTGTGTATATATATACATACAAATCATTCAAATCCAGACGGAAAATATTTACACAAGAACCAACCTAATATTACACAGTCAAACCCTCAGTCATTTATACCAACGTGGTCATTCTCTCAGCAAACCTGAGCTAAGCAGAATTTCTGTTCCTCAAATGAACAATTAAGTATCTATTCTCAAGTACTAGCTACTACAGTGCATTCTGAAAATATTCAGACTCCTTGACTTTTTCCACATTTTGTTATGTTACAGCCTTATTCTAAAATGTATTAAATCGTTTTTATTCCTTCTCATCAATCTACACACAATACCCCAAAATGACTAAGCAAAAACAGTTTTTGTCTTCTGACATTTTATTTAGAAAAATAAAAAACGGAAATATCACATTTACATAAGTATTCAGACCCTTTGCTATGAGACTCAAAATTGAGCTCAGGTGCATCCTGTTTCCATTGATCATCCTTGAGATGATTGGAATCCACCTGTGGTAAATTTAATTGATTGGACATGATTTGAGAAGGCACACACCTGTCTATATAAGGTCCCACAGTTGATAGTGCATGTCAGAGCAAAATCCAAGCCATGAGTTCAAAGGAATTGTCCGTAGAGCTCAGAGAGAGGATTGTGTCGAGGCACAGATCTGGGGAAGGGTACCAAACAATTTCTGCAGCATTGAAGGGCCCCAAGAACACAGTGGCCTCCATCATTCTTAATTGAAAGAAGTTTGGAACTGCCAAGACTCTTCCTAGAGCTGGCTTCACAGCCAAACTGAGCAATCACGGGAGAAGGGCATTGGTCAGTGAGGTCACTCTGACAGAGCTCCAGAGTTTTTCTGAAGAGATAGGAGAACCTTCCAGAAGGACAACAATCTCTGCAGCACGCCACCAATCAGGACTATTGAAGAGTGGCCAGACGGAAGCCACTCCTCAGAAAAAGGCACATGACAGCCCGCTTTGAGTTTGTAAAAAGGCACCTAAAGGACTATCAGACCATGAGAAACAACATTCTCTGGTCTGATGAAACCAAGATGGAACTCTTTGGCCTGAATGCCAAGCATCACGTCTGGAGGAAACTTGGCACCATACCTACGGTGAAGCATGGTGATGGCAGCATCATGCTGTGGGGATGTTTTTCAGTGGCAGGGACTGGGAGACTAGTCAGGATCGAGGGAAAGATGAACAAAGCAAAGTACAGCGAGACTCTTGATGAAAACCTGCTCCAGAACGCACAGAAACTCAGACTGGGGCGAAGGTTCACCTTTTAACATGACAACGACCCTAAGCACACAGGCAAGACGACGCAGGAGTGGCTTCGGGACAAGTCTCTGAATGTCCGGAGAAGTCTCTGAATGCCAGGCAATTTATAAAGTTGATCTCCACTATAAAAATCTAGACATCTAGAAATTATCTCATATTTCTTTGAGACTAACATGTAGTTTTCAACAGCGGAGATTTGTATACACCTTGCTGTCTGTCTCTCCGACATTTGCAACATCGAATTTTAATATTTAATCAATCTCCAGCTGTCCCATAGTAATGAACATCTCAGGACGGGAGACAGACAGGCAGCGTTTCTCAGCCAGTTGAAATCATGAATCAGCTGGCATCATTTTTATGGATATATATACAAAGAAATGTCAATTGAAAAAAGGAAAAATGAAACGAAGTGCTAATAATTTGCAGTCTTTACAGCTTCAGTTTTTGAAGTGAGTGTGTCAGCGGTGTTGATGGCTAGCTCCTCTGAACAACAGTGTCCTGACGAGAGAGCACATATTCTATGCCAGGCGAAATCGCGCCTCATTAGCTCACTGTTATGGATTTATCCAAATAAATGTCACTAGAAAACAGCTTATGTAAAGGCAGCTACTTTGTTGTTGTTCTGGCTGCGCTGTTTGACGTGACTAAATTAGTCGTAGTTGGCTAACTGGCAAACAAGTGATAACATTTAGATCGAACGACTTAGTCTCTGGCAACCGAACCGATAAAACGAACGACCAGCCGGCTTGGGTAGCAACCCTAGAATTTGTGTCGGGACTATATCTTGTGGAAGGATGCAATAGTATGAATAAATTCATCAAAACAACGTTTTTAATGAAAATGTCAATCATTATTATTATTATTTGAATATGTTAGTAACCCTTTGTATAAAAGTGATAATGCCCTTGAAGCCGGTGTTTGCAGGATATATTGGCACGGTTTGCCGGCCCTCGACCCATGCCATATATCTTCCAAACACAGGCTTCAAGGGCATTATCACTTAAATAATGCCCGCTCTAGAATGCCCTTCAAGCCAATCAGAAAGGAGGATTCAACAATGCCATGGTATAAGTGGAGTAATTGCATGTGCATGTTCAGCGTGGTTAGATATGTTTATTTTGTTTGCCTGTCCCTCAGAGGATGCAGGATGGTACTTCCCCAGTGTAAAGAGGGACCCTGGCCGTTACCTGCAGCCCTGCTCAGAGTCCGTCAAGACCTGGCTGAGGAGCATGAAGAGTGCTGGGAAGGTCCTCCTGCTGATCACCAGCTCCCACAGTGACTACTGCAGGCTCATCTGTGACCACATCCTGGGGTGAGTTCGTAGAGGGAATCGGTCTGGAGACCAGACCAGAGACCACACACACTGCACTGACTGCACCCAGCCAGGTCCTAGGGCCCAGGCCAAGACCCAGCCTGCCTGTCTACCACCATGTACCAACACTGCTTTTGACCAAATGACACACTAGTCCCTATATAATGCACTACTTTGGTCAAAAGTAGTGTACTATTTAGGGAATAGGGTGCCATTTGGGATACACAGCTTAAAACACACCTCACTGGGGCCAGGCACTAACCAAACTGGTTGAGCCCCAAGAAGAGAATACCAGTCAGGGCTAAAGTCCAGACTTTTTTAATGGTTTTATGATGAGCCCCGACTGGTTTCAGCCCTACTGGCTCTTCTCCCGCAACCCACATTGCGTACAGCTCCCACATGCCTCTATCCCTCATTCCTTCAGTCAACCCCGGTTTTATATGGCTGTCCTGGGTTACAATCACCATCACACACCACTCGCACCCTGGTCAGCTAGCCTGCTGACCAGCACACCTTCTCACCACTGTGCACTGTCAGCTCTCATTCCCACTCAGCCCAGCAGAGATACAACAGCACATTAAACTAGTAAGTCTTCCTATAACTTCGCCTGACCATATGCAATGGTGATGTTATATGCAATGGTGATGTTTGTCCTAGCCGGCTCTCCATAGACTCATTATTACTAGCCAGCTGTGGGCTGACCTAGACCAGAGGACTGGACTGTGTCAGTATCACTGGTGCCTCCCTCTCTCTCTGCAGTGTACACTATGTGGTCTAGGGTTATTATTCTAGCCTAAACCCTCTTACACACTCGGTCAGGAGGCAAGAGGACGACTCGCGGAAAGCAGACTGGTGCTGTGGCTGAATAGAATGCCTTAGTGAAGTGTCTCTGCCCATTATCTAAACAGACACACTCACACGTCACCAGGATTACTTCACAGTGGAGAACTTGATCATGAGTATTAATCCATCCAAGGCCATAGCCCAGCTAAAGTAAGATTTGATGCCCATCTGGTAAGAAACCAACCACACAGATGATCTATTCTTCTGCTCCACTCTGCTAGTATAGCTGACCGTTATGGAGAGTTAGACTCAGGGGAGAGAGTCAAGTCAACCGTTTGTTCTGAATGTCTACTAGGTCTCCGGGGACCTATATGGGCCAGACTTTCCCCCACAGCCATTTCCTGTCAAACAGCCTGGCCTGGCTCGGCCCAGTCTCTGTTGTTCCTCTCCCCCAACCCCCCCCCCCCCGGTCTCTCCTCCGCCCCCTTTCCTTCTCGCGACCTTTAACCCTCCGACATATGTCACCTCCCAAGGAGCCGCCACGTCAGGTGGGAGCCCGACTGTGTGTGTGCAATATAGTGTGTTCAGAGAATCAGTTTACAAGGCCTGAGGACGCCTGATTTATGCTGCGATAACAGAGGCGAGGAAATCGCGCAGGCTGCGTCTTGTCCGTGTGGTAGCTCTGGGATAAGCTTTGCTTTGTTCTGCTGTACGGGCTGACCTGCATGCTAATCCTCCTGTGTGTTGTGTTGTTGTCTACAGTAGCTGTTGTGGTAGGACAATGTCTGGCTTCACAGTCAACAGACTCAGACGTGTGACTCTTTCTCCTGCAGCCCCAGGCTGGAGTCAATGAACTATATGCATTTCAACACCTCTATAATGCATAGGCACTCCCCAGTGAAGAATGCCCTCTCTCCTGATCTGACTTCTGTTTTCTGTCCGGAAGAACAACTCGTTTCTCCTGCCCTCTTAAAAGCCCACGCTTCTCTCAGTAGAGCAGTCTGGCAACTGTAGCCCTGCGGGCTGTGGGCCAGGGACAGAGAACAGTCAGAAGTGTCACAACAAGACCAGGGCTGCCAGTCAGGCCTCTACCAACCAGGACCCATGGTCTGCTCCAGGAGTATCTAGGTGACTCCTTGGCATGGCCAGCCGTGGGACACAGCAAGATGAAACCATAAGTCTACAACAGATATTTTTATACTTCCCTGCTATGCTTTTTGCTGGCTAGAATAGGATGTAGTGATAAAGTTATGCGATGTCAAGAATATGTTTGACCAGCTCCTAAGGCTGTAACACTTGGATATGTAACTCTGAGACTGATGAGGTCCTGCATGTCTTAGGCCTCGCTTTAGAACGGTGAGGTTTATATCAGAAGGCAGTGCTCTGAATGATCCTGGGCTTTGCCTCAGCTCAATGTCGCCATCTGTCCACGTAGGGCTGCAGTGAGAGGTCTCTCTCAAAGTGTAACCCCAGTCAGCCCTAGCCAGGCCAGGGAGCAACAAACACCAGTCCACCCAGCCGCATTGCTCTGATCTGGAGAAGAGCTCCAGATAAAGGAGACCGGATGCAACCCTGGTCTGTATGTCTGCTAGCTAGTGCTTGGAGCTGGACGCTGATGCTAACCTAGTGTTAATAATCACTATGAGTGTATGTGTTTGTCTTCTTTGGTCGGTTTTGAGTTTATTTCTCTTGGGGAAATGTTGATATTGTTCCCTAACATTTCCCTCCATACCCTTTCCATAAATGCACGGTTTATGATTGACTGTTTTTCATCAGCTCCCTAATGTTTAGTTCAAGCAATGTATTTTTTATTTTCTTGTGCTAAACAAATCCAGTTGGATGGCGTCCAAACTTTGACCTTACACTAAGCCTGTATTTGTTTGTAATAATCAGATGGATCGTTTCTCATTGGCTATTGCAGGAAGGACTGGGAGGAGCTGTTTGACATCATCATCACCAATGCCTTGAAGCCTGGGTTCTTCTCCCTGGTGCCCCAACAGAGGCCCTTCAGGACTCTAGGTGAGTTCCTGCCAGCCTGCCTATCTGAATGTCTGCCTTTTCACACAAGATACCCGATGTACAGTACACTTTACACAAACACTAAGCACTGTGGAACAGCCCTTTGCCTTCATCAAAAAGAGCATTGCAGGGCTGTAGATTTTACACCCCAGTGGGATCTCATGATGGTGATTACTGAAACTTATCGTGGGGGGCAGGTCTCAGGTTGGACTCATTGGCAGTCAGGATTGTTAGTCTCCATATAGTGATGTTAACACACCAGGTTCCCTTTATCCAACAGTCAGGAGATAAAGCTGTGTTCAGAGATAAAATACTAGTTCTTCCAACTAGCATGAGTCTTCAGACGTTTAAGGATTTTAAAAATATTTATTTTTATTTAACCTTTATTTAACTAGGCAAGTCAGTGAAGAACAAATTCTTATTTATAATGGCAGCCTAACTCGGCCAGACCCTCCCCTAACCTGGACGACGCTGGGCCAGTTGTGCGCCGCCCTATGGGACTCCCGATCACGGCAGGTTGTGATACAGCCTGGGATCGAACCAGGGTCTGCAGTGACGCCTCTAGCACTGAGATGAAGTGCCTTAGACCGCTGCGCCACTCGGGATAATTAGGAGTACAAAACTAGGGTATTTGGTGCAGTTTCCTGTTGCAGGATCACTTTTCTGATTCTGATAAAAATCAAAATAGTTGTGGAGTTGGAATCCAGAAAAAAAATCCATGCATCTAATAATCTCTCAAAACCCAAGCGTCAAATCACTACTGAAACCAGTAGGATGAACTAGCATCAAGACAGGTGGTGAACATCAAACTACAGATGTAGGATCT
Source organism: Salvelinus fontinalis (assembly GCF_029448725.1). Lineage (NCBI taxonomy): Eukaryota > Metazoa > Chordata > Actinopteri > Salmoniformes > Salmonidae > Salvelinus > Salvelinus fontinalis. The sequence continues at coordinate 9,852,145 of NC_074691.1, read as the reverse complement.
TAATTTGAGCCAGTCTGCTACAGCAGGAAAATAATCCTGCAGGGAACAGAAAAAGTGAATTATTTTGTGATTTATAATTTATGGACATTTTTGTAGGGGAAAATCAAGTATGAAATTTCAATATGGGAATTACAAACTTCAGAACCCTTTTTAAACCTCAAAATACACTACAAGTTTAAATGTACTGCATTGCAACAAAGTGATCCTGCAACAGGGTGATCAAATTAAGATCCGACATCTTTTTGTTCATATTAGCTGTCAGTATTTGTAATATGATCTGTGATCCACACATGGTCCCAGTTTTCCTGCTCAGGCAGCTTATATTTAATCCCGACCGGTTCCTGAAGGTGTGCACCGGCTCTGGAATGCTCCCCCATCTGGACTGCGTTCCTGCCAGGAATAACACTGGAGGGAAGCGTTATGTGTGAAACACAATGACCCAGCCGCTCAAATATTCACTCCTCCTCCAGCCCTCGCCACGTTGGCAGATATAGCCTCAGTCAGTGGCGGGTTCTATTCCATACTGGAGAGATATTTGATTAGATTTTCTTATTTCATCCATACAGAGATATTGGCCTCTGGGATATAACAGCACTGTAACAGCACTACTTATGTGCCTCTATTGTAATGTTCTACGTGTTGCTATAGTGATCCTGTTAAGTTGATCAGATAAAGCTGAGTTGACAAGGTCAGTCTAAGTTCAGGAGGAAAAGGCTAGTTTACTATCAGAAGGTCGGAATCTTGTCAACATATACCGTGGGGATCGAAATGATTGACACCCTTGATAAAGATGAGAAAAAAGGACTGTAAAAGAAATAATTAAAGTACTGAGCTATATTGTATGCTCCAAAGAAATGAGGAAACTATATTATTTTATACTAATACAATTGACCAGAGAAAGATATTTTGTTTAACAGGTAATATTTTTTTCTCTCAAAAAGGTAGGGGTCAAAATGATTGACACCCCTGTTTTCAATATCTTTTGATACAGTACTTTACCTTGCAAAGATAATGGCACTGAGACTTTTTCTAAAATGTTTTATGAGATGGAGAACACATTGGGAGGGAACTTAGACCATTCCTTCATCTGCTCATATGGACTCCCCTCTTCAATTCAAACCACAGGTTTTCAATGGGTTCGGAGACTGAGATGTCCATTGCAAAATGTTGATTTTGTGGCCATTTAACCATTTCTTTGTGGATTTTGATGTGTGCTAGGAGTTATTGTCTTGCTGGAAGATCCACTTGCGGCCAAGTCTCAGTCCCGTTATCCTCGCAAGGTGAGGTATTGAAAACGGGTGAAGAAAATATATACTTTTGAGAAAAACTTGTATTTATCGTTAAACAAAATCTCTTTCTCTGAGCAATTGTATTAGTATAAAATAATATAATTTCCCCAAAAACTTTACCATACAATATAGCTCAGTATGTGAATTCCTTATTTTATAGTTTTTTGCTGATCTTTATCAAGGGTGTCAATCATTTCGAACCCCACTGTATGTATATATAGTCCAGTTTAATTTGTTGACATTTGGGCACCTGCTCATTCCATGACATAGTAGACTGACCAGGTGAATCCAGGTGAAAGCTATGGTCCCTTATTGATGTCACTTGTTTAATGTACTTCAATCAGTGTTAAAGAAGGCTTTTTAAGCCTTGAGACAATTGAGACATGGATTGTGCATGTGTGCTATTCAGAGGGTGAACGGGCAAAACAACAAGAACTGCAACGCTGCTGAGTTTTTAACGCTCAACAGTTTCCTGTTTGTATCAAGAATGGTCCACCGCCCAAAGGACATCCAGCCAACTTGACACAGCTGTGGGAAGCATTGGAGTCCACAAAGCCAGCATCCCTGTGGAACGCTTTCGACACCTTGTAGAGTCCATGCCCTGACGAATTGAGGCTGTTCTGAGGGCAAAAGGGGGTGCAACTCAATATTAGGAAGGTGTTCATCTCAATTTAGATATTTTTTCCCAACATCAGCCTCATTTGATGGAGTGGCTCAAATACTGTATGTGTGTCATTGAATGGGTTCCTACACAGGACAGGAGTAGCTACATTATATAATTCATAAGGGCCCAGTTCCTGCCACGTCCCGCACGGCACCCTATTCTCTATATAGTGCACTACTTTTGAACAGAACCCTATGGACCCTGGTCAAAAGTAGTGCACTATATAGGCAGTAGGGTGCCATTTGAGACGTGACCATGGCCTTCAGCAGCCATTTGTCCAGAGGATGCCAGATCTCTCTAAATATTTGCCTGGTTACAGTGAAAATGCCACAGAATTTCACATCCTAATAGGTGACCGGTATTCTTTGTGCGCGCGTGTGTTTCTGTGCTCAGTTTTTCTGGGGTTCCAGAGGCCACATACTTCTCATTCCACTTCCTCTTAAGGTACCTGCATCCTCACAGCTGTTACTGTGTGTGTGTGTGTGTGTGTGTGTGTGTGTGTGTGTGTGTGTGTGTGTGTGTGTGTGTGTGTGTGTGTGTGTGTGTGTGTGTGTGTGTGTGTGTGTGTGTGTGTGTGTGCGCGCGACTGAATCGCACAAACTAAAGTCTGTGCTTTGTCTCTCTCTTCTGCCACAATATTTATAGCATATTTAACCTTAGCGTGAACCTGGTGCAGCCCACTCTGTCAAGGACTGTCTTTTTCTAAAAAAGAAGGTAGAGGTTCTCTTGCTGCTGGTCTTAAGCGCCCATCAGTCTCCTAAAGACTGTTTTCTTCTCCTGTCCAGAAGTGCAGTCACCCACTTCAAAGTGCAGGGTTCCTAAAAGCTGGGCAGCAAAGGGTATACTTAAGCAATAAGGTCTGAGGAGGTGTGGTATATGGTCAGTATACCACAGCTAAGGGCTGTGCCCCTGCACGACGCAACGGGGAGTGCCTGGACACAGCCCTTAGCCGTGGTATATTGATTATATATCACAAACCCCCGAGGTGCCTTATTAGTATTATAAACTGGTTACCCACGTAATTAGAGCAGTAAAAATACATGTCTTGTCATACCCGTGGAATACGGTCTGATATACCATGGCTGTCAGCCAATCAGCATTCAGCGCTCGACCCACCCAGTTTATAATGTACTAAACTCAACAAAAAAAGAAACGTCCTCTCACTGTCAACTGCGTTTATTTTCCGCAACTTAAGGTGTAAATATTTGTATGAACATAACAAGATTCAACAACTGAGACATAAACTGAACAAGTTCCACAGACATGTGACTAACAGAAATTGAATAATGTGTCACTGAACAAAGGGGGGTTCAAAATCAAAAGTAACAGTCAGTATCTGGTGTGGCCACCAGCTGCATTAATTACTGCAGTGCATCTCCTCCTCATGTACTGCACCAGATTTGCCCGTTCTTGCTGTGAGATGTTACCCCACTCTTCCACCAAGGCACCTGCAAGTTCCTGGACATGTCTGGGGGGAATGGCCCTAGCCCTCACCCTCCGATCCAACAGGTCCCTGATGTGCTCAATGGGATTGAGATCCGGGCTCTTCTCTGGCCATGGCAGAACACTGACATTCCTGTCTTGCAGGAAATCACGCACAAAACGAGCAGTATGGCTGGTGGCATTGTCATGCTGGAGGGTCATGTCAGGATGAGCCTGCAGGAAGGGTACCACATGAGGGAGGAGGATGTCTTCCCTGTAATGCACAGCGTTGAGATTGCCTGCAATGACAACAAGCTCAGTCTGATGATGCTGTGACACACTGCCCCAGACCATGACGGACCCTCCAGCTCCAAATCGATCCCGCTCCAGAGTACAGGCCTCGGTGTAACGCTCATTCCTTCGACGATGAACGCGAATCCGACCGTCACCCCTGGTGAGACAAAACCGTGACTCGTCAGTGAAGAGCACATTTTGCCAGTCCTGTCTGGTCCAGCGACGGTGGGTTTGTGCCCATAGGAAACGTTGTTGCCGGTGACAACAAGCCCTTAGTCCAGCCTCTCTCAGCCTATTGCGGACAGTCTGAGCACTGATGGAGGGATTGTACGTTCCTGGTGTATCTTGGGCATTTGTTGTTGCCATCCTGTACCTGTTCCGCAGGTGTGATGTCCGGATGTACCGATCCTATGCAGGTGTTGTTACACGTGGTCTGCCACTGCGAGGACGGACAGCTGATCGTCCTGTCTCCCTGTAGCGCTGTTTTAGGCGTCTCACAGTACGGACATTGCAATTTATTGCCCTGGCCACATCTGCAGTCCTCATGCCTCCTTGTAGCATGCCTAAGGCATGTTCACGCAGATGAGCAGGGATCCTGGGCATTTTTCTTTTGCTGTTTTTCAGAGTCAGTAGAAAGGCCTCTTTAGTGTCCTAAGTTTTCATAACTGTGACCTTAATTTCCTACCGTCTGTAAGCTGTTAGTGTCTTAACGATCGTTCCACAGGTGCATGTTCATTAATTGTTTATGGTTGATTGTTTAACAGTGTTTATCTTTGAAAGACGGGGTCCTGAAAAAGGGAAGTTTCTTTTTTTGCTGAGTTAATTTACTCAATGGAGATTCCAGCTGGCCTAAACCCTAGCTGTTTAACTGAGTTCTGTTTTCAGCTAAACATTAGATTTGTTTTCGAGGAACTTTCTGTGGCCTCCTACCTTGCAGTTTCTAGAGTGTGTGTGTAATGCTCTAGAAGTTGTGTGGTGGTTCACATTCCACCCTCTATCTTGTTTTGGATGTCTTCCAATGCCCCCTTGCTCAAACTGAAGCAGACTGGGGTTATTGCTAAGCAGCAGTCCAACAGCCAAAACCAAAACCCCTCCAATCAACTAGGAATGACTAAGTGAAAAGTGTTTGGCTGTTGTTGAGCGTTAAGACATGAACCATGTACCTGAAATACTTCCATGAGGTCATTGACAGACTTTCTTGTACTGTATGATGTGTGACTTATGTGACTGAGTGCCTGTAAATATTTTTTTTTTTGGGGGGGGGGTCTGCGTTCCTCTTCTCTGAGAAGCTGACACATTGCCTGGTGGCTGAGGGTGTTTCCTAAATGACACCCTATTCCCTATATAGTGCACTATGTTGAACAGAGCCCTTATCAAAAATTGTGCACTACATAGGGAATAAGGTGCCATTTTGGGATGCACTTTGAGACGCGGCTACGCCGGGCCAGACTGAGCCACTGCACCCACAGAGGTATTCGAGGAGGAAGCAGGCTAGCCTTCTTGGGCGTGTCCCAAAGGGCACAATATTCTGTATTATAGTGCACTACTTTTGACCAGGGCCACCTTAATTACTTCATTAGTGTGCTAATACGGTGCCATTTGGGACGCAGCCCATGACTCTGTTTTGACTCCGAGAACTGTTTTTCCCTTGCTGTGCTGATGTAATGGCCGCTGTACTCTGTGTACCAGCAGCAGCAAAGCTAAGAGCAGAACTTAGAAGGAAATAGATATCCAGCCTTAGACCACATGCTGAGACCTAAATATGAACTGTTTAGGAAAAATACTCATGGAAGTAGCTCCAAATAGGCTCATTTCCCCTGTGAAAAAATCTGCCTTTTCAATTATGTATTTTTATCCCTAACATAAGTACTGTATATTGAACTATGGAAATATCCACATGGTTAGAATCCATTTTGCCCTGTCATATTTGTTTGTTGGCCCATCCAATGTTGAGTAATGTGGCGGTGAGGTTTTGAGGTGTGGTTGTGTGTTGAGAGGTGTGGTCGTGTATGTTCGTGTCACTGAGCCGTGTGGTCGAGCCGTGTGGTGACCCTGTGGTAAGGTTGCTCACTTTGTCTTGCAGTCAATGATGTGGAGGAGAGTGAAGGGCTGCCGTCCCTGGACAAGCCTGGCTGGTACTCTCAAGGAAACTGGCCCCACCTCCACCAGCTGCTCAAAACCATGACTGGGAAACCTGAGCCCAAGGTTAGATTTGTTGATTCATTGATTGTTTGTTTGATGGGTTAGTTGATTAATTTCTTGTCTGTACGGAGGAAGTTATGCTCAGCTGCTGAAGTAACTAGCAAACGTTTTACGTGTATCCAAATAACCATCACTTCCATACTATCCTGGGATCTGTGTCTCAATGTTTATCCACAGGACAGTGTGCTTCCGTTCCTGGCAAACGCACAGAGATCGGACGTCCTATATAAATCAGCTCCAGGAGATTTGCACCGGTGTGACGGAGAGGGAAACATGGCCGCGTACACAGCCTATACGATCTCTGGCAGGCAGCTAGCTCGTCTGACTCTGAGACTCTGTTTGTGCTCTGTCTCAGCCTTTGAGGAAAGGCCCTGGCAAGAGCTGTGTCAAGCCCCTTCGAGTGCACCCAGGCATGCTCATCATCCACGTCCTCAGCCTCTCATTCCTTTCCCGCCTCCAAACATCCACCCCTCTGACCCGGCCAGGGGTGCTCAATGCCCCCCTCTGTTATCGGGCCACGTGGAATGCAGTGTCAACCTGCACTTGTGGCAGCTTTAAGGCAGCCACTCTGGGGTGACCTGAGGCGGTCGACATTTTGGGTTCTCTTCACTTTTACCTGATAGGACTTAATGTAGGCCAGTAGGCCGGCTGAATGGGAGGCATTCAGAGCAGATTACAGTCCCATGTAGGTCCCCTGTGGCAGTGAGTACAGGCCTGGCTGCTATGTGTAGGATCACAATTTATACACTGAGCTGCCCAACTCATACAGACTCAGTGAGTCAATGATTGAAACGGGGCTAGTTTTTTACTCAATTAAAGGAGCAGTATAATCCTGCAACAACCGTTTGCTGTGGTCATAAGGCGTTCGCTATACATTGGCAATTTCACATATTCACATTGATTGAAAGATGACATAATTTTTGTAATCCAAAAAAGACAGCATCAGTATATTGCAGTTCAGTTGTGTCCTTACCATTTCATTAGTTTCATATCAGCAGTGTTGCTAAGTAACATGGATTATAGTCCTTATCTCCCTGGCCCTCTCATGTCAGATATGTGATCTCCCCCTCCCTCTTGTCTGTTTGCGTCCCAAATAGCACCCTATTCCCTAAATAGTGCACTACTTCTGACCAGGGCCCTGCTAGTAGTGCACTATGTAGGGAATAGGGTGCCATTTGGGACGCGCACTCTGTCTGTCCCAGTCAGGCCGCACACAGTGGAGCACAATGGGCTCATTAAGCTGTGCTTTCTGGGCTGCTGTGGCTTTTCAGACCTGTTTATCCAGGGGTGGCTTTACCTCTAATCGCTGCTCTGAGTGATGCATTGATAAGTGTAGGGGGCAGTGAACTGGGCTGGGAGTCTCTTGACTGGGTCTAGGGGAAGGGAGGGAGCCACAGGTTGTAGCTACAGTTGAAGTCGGAAGTTTACATACACCTTAGCCAATTACATTTAAACTCAGGTTTTCACAATTCCTGACATTTAATCCTAGTAAAAATTCCCTGTCTTAGGTCAGTTAGGATCACCACTTTATTTTAAGAATGTGAAATGTCAGAATAATAGTCGAGAGAATGATTCATAGCAGCTTTTATTTCTTTCATCACATTCCCAGTGGGTCAGAAGTTTACATACACTCAATTAGTATTTGGTAGCATTGCCTTTAAATTGTTTAACTTAAGTCAAACATTTCGGGTAGCCTTCCATAAGCTTCCCACAATAAGTTTGGTGAATTTTGACCCATTCCTCCTGACAGAGCTGGTGTAACTGAGTCAGGTTTGTAGGACTCTTTGCTCGCACACGCTTTTTCAGTTCTGCCCACAAATTTTCTATGGGATTGAGGTCAGGGCTTTGTGATGGCCACTCCAATACCTTGACTTTGTTGTCCTTAAGCCATTTTGCCACAACTTTGGAAGAATGCTTGGGGTCATTGTCCATTTGGAAGACCCATTTGCGATCAAGCTTTGTTGCTTCAATATATCCACATAATTGTCCTCCATGATGCCATCTATTTTGTGAAGTGCACCAGTCCCCCCTGCAGCAAAGCACCGCCACAACATGATGCTGCCACCCCCGTGCTTCATGGTTGGGATGGTGTTCTTCGGATTGCAAGCCTCCCCTTTTCTCCTCCAAACATGACGATGGTCATTATGGCCAATCAGTTCTATTTTTGTTTCATCAGACCAGAGGACATTTCTCCAAAAAGTACGATCTTTGTCCCCATGTGCAGTTGCAAAGCGTAGTCTGGCTTTTTTATGGTGGTTTTAGAGCAGTGGCTTCTTCCTTGCTGAGCGGCCTTTCAGGTTATGTCGATATAGGACTCCTTTTACTGTGGATATAGATACTAGATACTTTTGTACCTGTTTCCTCCAGCATCTTCACAAGGTCCTTTGCTGTTGTTCTGGGATTGATTTGCACTTCTCGCACCAAAGTACGTTCATCTCTAGGAGACAGAACGCATCTCCTTCCTGAGCAGTATGACGGCTGCGTGGTCCCATGGTCTTTTATACTCGCAAACTATTGTTTGTACTGATGAATGTGGTACCTTCAGGCGTTTGGAAATTGCTCCCAAGGATGAACCAGACTTGTGGAGGTCTACAATTTATTTTCTGAGGTCTTGGCTGATTTCTTTTGATTTTCCCATGATGTCAAGCAAAAGAGGCACTGAGTTTGAAGGTAGGCCTTGAAATACAGCCACAGGTACTCATCCAATTGACTCAAATTATGTAAATTAGCTTATCAGAAGCTTCTAAAGCCATGACATAATTTTCTGGAATGTTCCAAGCTGTTTAAAGGCACAGTCAACCTAGTGTATGTAAACTTCTGACCCACTGGAATTGTGATACAGTGAATTATAAGTGAAATAATCTGTCTGTAAACAATTGTTGAAAAAACTACTTGTGTCATGCACAAAGTACATGTCCTAACTGACTTGCCAAAACTATAGTTTGTTAACAAGAAATTTGTGGTGTGGTTGAAAAAATAGTTCTAATGACTCCAACCTAAGTGTATGTAAACTTCCGACTTCAACTGTAGTTACAAATTATGGCGAAAGTCGGAGTTAACCTGAATTCTGTTGCATTATCTGTCCCAGCCCTATGAAACGGTTTAGCATGAAAGCCTCTCTATAATGTTTTGCCACTGTGTTGGAATTCCTGGCCCTGTAAATATTTATCATACTGATCCGATGCCTCTGGCAGCAGTGGGGAGCTGAAAAACGATCGGTGCACTCCCCGCAGCAGTGCTCTCTCTCCAGCTCTGTGGCCAGTTTCTGGGAAAGCCTGGAAACCTGATGCCTGAGCCCGCCCCAGCCACAGAGCTCCACAGGCCGAGCTCACAGCTCCACAGCCTGGGCCCCAGGCTGGCCGACTGTCCTGTTTATTTATGCGTGGGACTGTGAGGTCTGGTCAGAGACGCTGTAAAGGGCCTGAGAAAAGGAGGGGGTTTCCGGAGCGAGGCCTGCGGCCCACATGAATTCATTAGAGACCCTCCACTCCTCCCTCACCCCCCTCCTCTTTATGGATGTCTGCCTCATCTATACCCCCCCCCCCCCTCCCTCCCAAACACACACACCCCACTCTGCATTCCACACAGAGAGCTATGTGAAGGACTCTTTAAGTGTGTGTCTTTAGTACCAAGATTTTCTCATTATCCTTATAGAACACTGACCCCAGTGGCCAGGGGTCATACCCTTTCTTCTCTCCTTAAATGGACCCCTTGAGAAGTCAGAGTTGTGTGATGTGCTGAAACTCAAGGAGCTATTTCCTCTAAAGAGCTGTTTCCATTATGGGAGCATTCTTGTTTTGTTCTTCCTCTAGTTGTTCCCTAATCTGACACTCTTCTTAACCCATCGTTTCCACTGGGTTTGCAAGGAATTCAACGATTTACATTTCAATAGTTTCAGAAGGAAATGGGTTGCCAGTCAGTTTTGGTATGCTGTTCAGCTAAGCCTGTCTTAACGTGTTTTTCTTGAGTACAAAACAGAAATGATGGTCAAAGAAGACGTGATGGGTTTTGCAGCCCCATCGTGTCTGGTCTAGTTCGGCCTAAGGGGCAGTAAGACACATGTCGGATTTATTGAATTTGACTGAGCTCTCCCTTGAAACGAATCCAGAAAAAAATGCTATTTTATTACAGGCCTTTACTAATCAGATGAGGAGGTAGTTACTATAACATAGAAAAGTCAACTTAATTTACTGAGCAGCTGCGAATGTGTCCTCATTCATTGTCTATCCGGTCTCCTACCCTATACAGGTGGTGTACTTTGGGGATAGCATGCGGTCGGACATGTTCCCTGCTAGCACGTTTGGGAAGTGGGAGACGGTGATGATCGTGGAGGAAATGGAGGGAGAGGGCGTCCCGAGGTGCGACGCAGCGAAGACCAACGAGGCCCAAGCGGAGCCTCAGGACAAGAAGGGAAAGTTTGAGGTTAGTTCACACAAGCAGCTGTTTCCGTTTAAAGCGCTCTCCCACCTTTTTACCTTGCTCCCTCTGAAAGACATATCCTCCCAACCCCCAGCCCCTTTGCTCTGCTCAATGCCACAATATACCCACCGTAGCGCGTGTTGTGTCTGAGTGGATACGTGGGCTTGTTCATTTTGTAAGCGTTATCAAAAGACTTAAAGTGTTGTAAGTGTTCTGTGGCAGTTTTGTATTATTACAGTTCCACAGCTATTGGCGAAACCTGTAAAAGCGGTCATGTTGAAACAAGTGTATATGAGTCTGTATTACTGCCTAGTGTCAGTACAGGAAAGTCGGCAGAGAAAATGTTCACAGCAGTTGACGTACTGCTAGGAAGGAAACTATAAACACATTCTTACAACTATTATGTAATATTGTCAGTGCTGCCCTCTCCTTCACTGACCAGGCCATAGTCTATCCATATCCAGAGGGGTCAGTGCTTCCTGAGAGGGAATTAGGTGAGTCAGCATATATGTTGCCAGGAACGATGAGAGGAACCACCTGGTTTGGATAGGACACCACTAAGCGTGTGTCCGTAAATTTACTCTGGATTGCCAGAGTGCGCTCAGAATGTGCTCTGAGCATTGCCAGATTCTCCGTTTTGTAAATTCAGATCGTTTTGGGTTCAGAGAGCACCCTGGACACTGCCAGAGGAGTAGGGTTGATCTGAGCGTTCTGTCCTCACAACGGCAGTCAAGCACCCAAGCTAACTGGCTAAAGTTGTCTAGCTTACTAGCTACTTCCAGACACAAATGAGAGAACGCCTCACTCTGATGATTTTACTCACCCTAGCAGAGCTGGTTTAGCTGATTTCACGTTATCCAGAGTGTTGGTGACTAACTGTGCTGCTGGCAACAATTTAATTATATACATTTTTTGGCCAATGTTTACTGACACCGGTCATATTCAACGGGTGATGCACGTTCGTAAATTTGTCAGTTATTCTGTGATCTGGCACCCTCAGACGAGAATGCTCTGAAATAAGAGTTGATAGCCAGAGTGTATTGACGAACGCACTCTGAAGACAGATTGGAGCACAGAGCCTTGTAGCTGGACAAATCGTCTCGGCCTAGACTCACTACCTCTACCTCTCTTTCTCATGCTCTTTTCTCTCTCTCCACTTCCTCTTTTCACTTCACCTTTCCTTACTAAAACGTATTTCCCCATTTGCCTCGTTTATGAAAAATGCATTATCTCCTGACTCCTGGAAGCTCCAGTAGGTCTCTCTCTCTCTCCACTGTGGTGTATCAGCTCTGAGCTGTAGCTCCGCTGCAGCCAAAGTGTATGTAACACATTAGACAGTCTCAGAAAGCTGCCTGGAACAACATGTTTCTCATCAGTTTCCCCCAGATTCCTTTTGGTTACATTTTGGCTCTCAATATCTGGTGGAAATTTCCACATGAATAGGCAATGTAATGTTGTGCATCAATTTGCCAGTTATTAATGATGAATTATGAGGTTCTGTGTAGTGTAGAGAAGCTCCGAACTAGGGAAGAATGATAAGTAGTTAGCACAGTAGTTTGAGACAGAATATTTCCATGCCTTGGATTCATTGAATCTTATGACTTTAAACATAAACCGTTTTTCTCAGCGAGCAACTCCACCTCTAAGTCTGGTTGGGAGTCAAAAAGCGTCACCATTCAGAATAACGTCTTCATCACACTTTCCACCAAGAGAGGGGAAAAGTAGCAACATTTTTAATTTGAAGCATTGACCTTTCTCCCAGATGAACTGAATTCCATTTCAAGGAAGTGTCTGGACCAGTTGACTAATTTAGATGTATACATTTCTTCTGCTACCTCTGTTTTGATTTGTTATCAGTCCATGCTTGTTAACCACATCCTGTTATTAACATCTTAGACAAATGGCACTGATAAGTAGGAGTAAGAAGGGTAGGTGTTCTCTCTTGGCAAAGTGACTAACACCACACTGCTTCTTATGTTGAAATTCCTGCTAAAAAGTGCATCCATTATTACCCACAAGTTTCCTCCCTAGTAGGAGGACTTACATTTACAATTTTTGTCATTCAGCCAGAGCAACTTACAGGAAAAATTCGGGTTAAGTGCCTTGCTCAAGGGCACATCGGCAGATGTTTCACCTAATTGAGTCAGGGATTCGAACCAACAACCTTTCTGTTACTGGCCCAACGCTCTTAAACGCTAGGCTACCTGCCGCCCCGTACCTCTTTCTGGTCAGAAAATCACTCCCTCTTTAACCCATGTGATGTGCTTTCAGGACCAGGGTATGAAGGCGCCCTCTGCTCCATCAGAACAGTGGGGATCCTACTTTGTGGATGCACACAAGAGTGGTGAAGGGGATGAGGAGAGCCAGAAACTCACCTGGTGCTGCCATAGCATCCACAAATACAGCACCATGGCCATCCCCAGTGTGGAGTCTATTGCAGGTACAGGGAGGAGAGGGCTACGGGGGCCCACTGACTCTGTGTTGCGTAATGACCTACCAAATTGCTGTATTTATTTATTTAACCTTTATTTAACTAGGCAAGTCAGTTAAGAACATATTCTTATTTACAATGACGGCCTGCACCAGCCAAACCCGGACGATGCTGGGCCAATTGTGCGCCGCCCTATGGGACTCCTAATCACGGCCGGTTGTGATACAGCCTGGATTCAAACCAGGGTGTCTGTAGTGACGCCTCTAGCACTGAGATGCAGTATCTTAAGACCGCAGCGCCTCTTGTCTTGAGAGAGGTGTGCTCTGCTAGTTTAAAGTGTAATTTGACCCCAGATATCCTCTACTACCTGTTCCTTATTCTTGCCAAGAAGTGCTGGTCACACTTTATTTGGATAGTCCAGATAGTATGACCATCTGTAGAATAGACTGTTGATAAAGCAACTGCTTACTAAGGTTACGGTAATTGTTAAGGTTAGGTTTAGAATAATGGTTAGGTTAAGGGGTTATGTTTTGGGTTAGGATACATGTTAAGGTTAGGGTTAGTAGATAGATAGTTTAAATGTTACTGAGCATCTACAGATGGACTATCCAAATAAAGTGTTTGCCAAAGTGCTTTCTAAAACAGTTTGTTCCTTTTTGTGAAGGTTTGGTTTGGCAGAGCTTTGCGCAATTTCCAGAAATCAGAGAAGAAATGTATGTGTCATGGACCACTCCTAGCTATTGTTGATGATGTGTGCAGAATGGAAACTTTGAGGGTTACATGTACTAGCTAAACAGGCAAAACTGGTTGATATGACATAATTCTCACTAGTTTATCTCTCGTCCTCCTCCATAGATCTCCCTCTGGACTACAAGTTCCCCAGGTTCTGTCCCAACAAACCCTGCACCACCGGCTACTACCCCAGACCCCCAGATTCCCTGCTGAAAAAGTTCCAGAGTCAGTCGTCTTAAAGAGTCCTCCTCCCAGAGTCGCCCCTCACCCTCCTCAGCCTAAAGGGGAGGAATGTGCCTCCATCTCGCCTGTAGTTCCACACCTGAACCATGTCATCTATCCCTCTAGCACAGGAAATCACGCTCACATTGATAGTATCCATGGGAATGTAAAAGCACAGTATCTCTCTGCAAGTAACCTGGCTACATTTGAACGTTGTTCTGTACGTGGATTATTGTACATGTGTGTGAAAAATGTGACTTGCCAATTGTATGTGCGTGGGTGTGTCAGCCAGCAGTGCTGATTTTAAAGCATATTATTCATATTGTTTAATGTGAAGACCACTTTTGTAATGTAGTTAGATAGGTAATTGATGTTCCAGTTAAACCCCCTAAAAGTACATCATTCAATGTAAGCTAATAACTCTTCAGAGTACAAAAAAAACTTTAAGCCCTGTAAATACTGTCCTACATTTAGTTTTTTGGTGTGTTTCCTTACCTCAAAAACCTGATTTGAGCTGGAGTGCAACATTGCAGTCACAGCAGTGTTGTCAATTGTCTCCAAATTCCTAATAATTCATTATGTCCAGTATCCTTGGTATGATGTGTGTATATGTATAATACATAATAAACAGCCATTTTGGTTTTCTGTTTCACTGTTTCAGTGACAGTAACTTAAGATGTCCATTAAGATAAAGCATTTCCCCTGTGTTTGTCACAGATTCTCCCGGTACTGCTGCTCATTCCTTGCACCAGTTCCGGAGTTCTACATCACCGGCCTTCTAGGCTTAGACTGAACTGTCTAATTACGCACTCCTGATTCCCATTTCTCCTTATTAGTAATTGTATATACTCTGTTCACCATTGTCACCATGTCCGTTGGTCCTGTGAGTACCTGTGTTGTTTCGGCTTTCGTGCTGCGTGTTTTGTACAGTTGTTATTACGGGTCTTACCTCGTTCTTTTGTTTGGGTTGTATCCCAGTGTGTTTTGTATATGTTTTGAGCATCGTCCCCGTGCCTTTCATGGCATGTTGTTTCATTTAGGTGGAGTATTAAAACCCCCTATTACGTATTCCTGCGCCTGTCGCCAATCATTTATACAACGTGACAGTATTGATTTTGTGGAAGGTGTTTAAGAGAATTGTTCTTGAAGAAATGGCATAATCTGTCCTTTAGTGTTACCTTTTTTGTTGAAAGAATAGAAAATAGTAAAACGGTAATATTGGATGCTTAAAGATTATGCTCTGTGTACTCTTATTTTTTGGTGCAACAGTAAAGTATAGTGCTGTTGGAGTGACTACTGTGTAAAACTGTGTTATACTTATGCTTTATATGCAGTACCAATTTGAAGATATGCTTCAACTGAATTCTGAATGGTTACATGTGTTGCTTAGCTGCATATAGACTAGTTGTATTATAATGATAAGAAGCAAGTCTTAATATGCCTGTAGAAGTGTTTTTACAGGAAGTGCTTTAGAGAGGACAGCAGACCTTAATTGGTCATTGGATTATTTCTGTTCTAAATGTGTGTGTTGGTGTTAAATGCAATGCAGCTTTGGTGATTGTATTCCATTTCCTTTTTTCCCCCCATCTGATTTAGAAACTTGTATATGCTCATTTGCCGTATGTTCAATTCCTTAGTGGTATTTTAGTGTTCTAGAGAAGATGCAGGGATGGTGTTCAATGTACTGTCTGTGAAATAAATAAAGTTATACAATTTTGTTACACACTGCTTTTTCTGATGATTTGAGTTTTCTTGAAAGTTCAAATAAAACATCTGAAAATGTGTCGACGTCAGATCATTACAAAATGGGATTAGACTGTTTCAAATTTATTTTTAGACTGTTTGGCTACTTTCAATTCTACAAATATGTTCTCTCTACCTGGATGTTTGTGTCTACAATCAGTCATTTCTGTCTCCCTCCTACTTCTTTAGTCACTTTCCTCCACTGCCCCTCCTCATTCGGCAGAATTGATGACGTTCTTCTCTCCAAAACCTTGCGCAAAGAGGGTATACTTTTTTTCACTACTTGAAGATTCAATGTATAGATGCATGTCGCGGGGATTACATTTATAACACAGAAATGACTTGTAGGGGGAGTGTCAAATCTGGACTACAATTGTACAACAACGGGTTTTGACAGGTAGGCTAATCTTGATCAGGGTAACGTTACTGTTCTTTCCTTACAACAAGCCACCGATCGAAAAAGACTTCCGATCCAGTGTGCTATCTGCGCATATTTATATGTTAATACCGTGTGTTAAACGTTTTTCGATGTTGGAATAATAGTTCACTAATTACATTTAAGAAAAGTACTATTTATGTAAGTAGATGTACATATATACACGAAATAATGAACTAAATATTTTTGTCAGTGTGACATTCGGGAACGGATGACAAAAGTCACATACAAGGACATTAGATACGATATGTACAAGTGTAGGATATTATCAGAGTTGTGTATAGGTATTCAAATATGACAATTATATGTCCTATGACCTGAGGAAAACTAGCCTACTAATATGAAAAAAAACGGACACTTTTTATATGAGTAAAACATTTGTTAGGACGCTGGCGACCTGAAGTAGGCTATCCAAGGGAAGGAGATGTGTGAGCAGCCAGGTTGGAAAGATAATCTGCGGAGCTACTTTGCTGTAAATTGGTAGTTGCCACTGTAAACCCTTGAGTTTAGGGTTTGTAATAGGCCTACTTTCGAGTGATGGAGTAGTATAGAATAGTTTTCATAATACACATTCTACAGTCATTTGTTTTTCAACATGTGGTCATTTGAAATAGTCTTATCAAGTTTCAAGGGCACAGGTCTTTTAAAAAACTAAACGTCTATTTGAGAATGAATTGCCCAGTTTGTGCCATCAGTTTGTCATTTTTGTGTAAATTGAAGGAAAACATAGCAGTCAAAGGTTAATCCAGCCCAGGAAAGGGACAACTGGTTTCCTTTATTCCCCTAAACCAATCAGTGCTCAATCTCCATGTCCCTAAACACATAGCAGGAAAAGGTTTCACTTCCACATCCAGGATTCATGGGCTTTATGGCAGTAATGGTAGACTGTCTGATTATGTCTTTAAATGGACAATATGCAGTTGTTACAACCATTTTTAGACATTTACATTAAATATACCCATTGCTTCTTGAAGGATAGAATTTATAGATCCCCTCATGAGCTTAGTACAACTGTCATAACCCATCATAACCCCAAATATTAAGTTGTTTTACGCCTTTGTAAACAATGTAAATGTAAACAAATACTGTTAGCCTCAAAATGGTTAAAACAAATAGTTTGTATGTCATGGATGGTCAGTCATTGTATCTATATCTCTGTCCATGAGTTTGAGAATGGTTGTATTTCTCCAGCCCCATCCCTCAGCTGTTACAAAGTTTACCCCTTTGATATTGTTCAAACTATAGATGCCCCTTTAAACTGGAATGTGCCCGTTTATGAGGTCAGGTGTCATATCTAGCTAGTTGGTCAAGTGAAGCAACATCTGCAAAATAATGGACATTTAGCTCCCTTGTCCCCATTGGTGTCATTTTTAGTAGGTAATACTAAATTGTGTATTCAAATACACGAAAGAGAAAACTCACGCTAATACGACTGACCAGAGTCTAGTCTCTCTAGACTACCTTCAAATCACCAACAATAGATTTTGCCCTAGGCAAGTGCCAAGAGTAAGGCAATGAAATGGACGTCCACGTTCCTGAGAAGAGATGACTTGCACTACCATCGTGTTAAATGTACCATGTGATGTTAGTCATTGGCTAAGCCAAACCACTATGACTGACGAATAGAATACACACAGAGACCTTTATGACCTTTCGAGTGTTGAGGACCGTCTTTCTGACTATGTGGATGTACATGGCTGGACTCACCTGAGACACTGCCAAACAAATGTAAGGATTATCTACCCTGATGAACACACCTCTCGCCAATAGCTGGATTACAGTATTAATCTGCGGTATGATAGCACACTACACACAATATAGCTACCTCTTCTCAAGATACACATGGGGGAGGAGGACGGAAGCGGGGGGGTTGGGGTCTATTTTGATTATTCATATAGATTAGTTGCATTTTTACAACAGAGAGCTGAACTTCCCTTTCAGTTGTCACAGTCTACAGTCTACTTGTAGCGTTTTAAAACTTGTCAGAACAGTAGGGGGAAGCCAGAACGATCAGGAATACAGCTGTATCCAATTATTCAAGGAATGTAGCCCTCATATGAAAAAGCTGGGGAGAGTTGAGAGAATAAGGCTGGCTGGCTTTCTTAAAGTATTTTCTTCTCCCTTTCCTTTCCTTCTCAGCTGAGCTCTGTTGGAAATGCCACGGCGCCCTCTCTGATGTGAGGATGAGGACCTACACCCGAGGGGCCCCCACAGTGTTCTTCATAAGTCTACTGTGGCCCCTGGTGGCCCCGGTGGTGGGGGTGGCGGAGGAGACGATAGACCCCAGTGGAGGGATACCCTTCATGGGAGGGAACTACGATGGACACCCCATGCTGTACTTCGGCCAAGGCGAGGTGGAGGAGCTGCAGTCGGCGGCGGCTGGGACACACCGGGAGATGGCCGCGAGGATCCGCGAGGCGGGGGAGGCCATGCTGGAGCACCCTGAGGAGTACCTGCCCCCCTGGAGCCCGGCCGAGTTCAGCGCCCGCTGGAACGAGGTGTATGGAAACAACCTTGGAGTGCTGTCTATGTTCTGTCTGCTCTACCCACACAGGGCCGGGGCCCTCGACCTGGCTAAGGATTACATGGAGAGGATGGCAGCTCAGCCTAGTTGGTATATTTTCTATCTTTGTTTTTCCCTTATTTTTGTGTGAATTTTCAGTTGCAATCAATTGTCTGTGAATAGCATCCCTAACCTATAGGGACACGAAATAAGAGATACAATCAGATATGCCCCTGTGGAAACAGTTACTGTGTAGTTTCTCAAATTCAACCCATAAGTGAATTGCTCGCTTCTCAATTGCAGAAAATCGCTTAGCCTACCCTTAGCGTTAAGAAAAACTCCCACATGTTTTTCTCATTACGTGAACAATATTGGTCTATTTGGAGAAGGTGCAGATGCTGCCTGCTATCTGTATTTCTCCTTCCTATCATCATGTGACCACTGGGGATAAATACCAAATCCTCCTCCTCTCCGGAGGACCTTTGACTGACTCAATCCCCCTACATAGTATCACTTGTTCAGTTTTCACTGTGGCCGGCCAGACCTGAGGAAGAGATGCCCTGTGGTCCAGGAAATGTGTTTAGCAGCTGTATGAATTTATTGCTTAACATGCCCCCGTTCAAAGGAAATTAAATGTTCAGATGTTGAGCTGAATGGCCTGGTGCAGTGGGATGGGAGGACTAGGGTTCAGGTGGTGGTGAGAGGCTAAGAAACCAATTTTACCTGGGTTCTCAGAGGGGTTACATGGGAAGTCTCATCTGCATCTCACATTGTTCAGCCCCAACCTAAGGGATGGGCTAATGAGTCTCCCAGTCTATAGACTCAGAGGGGAATAGCTTAGGGAGCTTTGGATGATGTTATATTTCATTTTCATTGTACAGTACTAGGCTGTACTATCTTGCAGACTTCTTCACTTTCTGTTGCATAAGAATAATACGCTAACAAGAGGCCAGCAATGAGACTGCATGTTGTTGCTGTATATTTAGCCAACCCTTACAGTACTGTACTTCAGAAGACCCCTGACCGCCTGTGAGGGTTGTGAAACTTCAGTGGTTTCATTTTTTCCCCTTGCAGTGCAGTTAGGAAAGTGCATTATAGCAAGCTTTCTCTGCACGTCCCAAGCCAAGGAATTCAGTGTCAAGGAGGGGTCTCTGATATGTCGGGCAAGGTCGCAGCCAATTTATTCATGTCGCCTGCGTTCTCAGGACGTCTGGTCTCTGCTATCAGCCTCGTGGTCAGAGGGCTTCCCTTTTCAAGTTTCACCTTCTTTCTTTCATTACCTTTCAGAAATAAGCATTACCTCAGCTCCATTGTTTTAATCCTCTGTTTAGCCATCAGCTGCTGTGTCTAGCCAACCTAGTTCAGAGAAAAATGTTTTCTTTAGGGCCAGTGTTAATGGGTACATGTACAGTTAATCATTAGTTCAAATTTGTGAAACTTCTCACAAAATGGAAGTCTGTGCCACAATTTGAGAAATGAAAACCCACAAGGACGTTTTTCACATTTTAACTACACACAATGTGAGTTCTCTCCTCAGCCGCACATTTGCTAGGGCTTTGGAGTCTCTCAGGGATCCTTAAAAGTGGCTCCAGGAATCAGTCAACTGTGGTATCTGTGACCTTCAATTATGTCTCCAACAACTTGTTGAGGAGAACCATATTCCATATTCCAACTCCAGCTTGTGGCGCACTGGTTCCCTGGTTCGGTTTTTAAGGCAGTTCATGTGTAAACACACAGAAGAGACGTCTTGTGTGCTTTGGCGTAATGTAATATACAGTACAGTAGTGACATAGAATCACTCTTCACTCATTCTAACTACTTATACAGGGCATTAAACTTGGTTGGTGAACCAAAGACTGTAATAAAACATTATTTAAACTCCTTTTTTGATGAATAAAGTTTAAATCAAGGGCCCCTTTTTATTCAATTTAATTTAAACCCATATAGAATGAACATTTACTTCCAAATGAACTTCCTCAGGTCTTTGACAGATGGAAATAATGTATTAGCTAAATCAAATGGAAGAAATGCTGCCAGAGGGTGGCAGAATATCTTTGGTATTTATGAATATTAGAGTCATATTTAAAAGATAAGCAGGCAGCTGTTTTGATATTTGGCACTGAGTAACGTTTATGGGTCCATGTGATGAGTGGAATGGATTTCAATATGTCTTTTAGATGTTCTGAGAGGAATGATTGTCAAGATGGAGCTGAAAATGTAATTACATGGCACGCACTTTAATAGTAACTGCTCAAAATATAGGTTGCTTTTTGGATTTATATTTTATTGCCACATCTGAAGTCAATTTGACTATAGTTACACAGAAAGAGCTTTTAAAGAACACCTCTTAGCAGGTGGTATATGAGATTAATGCATGGGCACGGACTATTTTGCTAATTTAACAATTAGTAACTCTTAGAAATAGAAGTCAGTCAGCATTCTGAGGTGCCAGCTACTTTACAAATAGCACACAGTGCACTTTAAACAGCACTTTAAAAGGCAGGATATGTTGGAGTTGGACTTTAAAGCATGTGTGAAAATGCTGTTTTGCATGTTCTTTTGTAAAGAGAACAAAAAGCTATTTAGTAGCTGATTACAAGCTTGGACAAATTATGCAAATCGCCTGAGAAGGATTAGTTTAACTCTACACTTTTGATGATATTTTACTTTCCAGAATATACACTACCCTTTCTGTTTTTGCAGCCTTGCTTGGGCTAGTGTGAAAAGGGAACTTCAATCAATTCAAGACTATTTGTAAAGATACTACATCGTGATATTACTGTTTTCTTGTGTATTAACCCTGACCCAGGCATAGATCCAAATGAGGAAAAACATGTATTTACCGTTCAGAAATACTCTGATTATGAAAATAATCTGTTAGTTTTATTTCAAGTTTGTAGAACAATTTTATGGAAAAGTTGCAAAGATACACTATTGAGCTTCAATGGTAGGAACATTTTGTTGTAAGAACATTTTGAAATTCTATAAAAATCACATAAATATTTATCAAAAGCATTGATGGGATGGAAAATATTGTCTTATGGTATATAAACTATATATACAAAAGTAACTGGACACCCCTTCAAATTAGTGGATTTGGTTATTTCAGTCACACCAGTTGCTGACAGGTGTATAAAATTGAGCACGTAGCCAGGCAATCTCCATAGACAAACATTGGCAGTAGAATGGCTTTACTGAAGAGCTCAGTGATTTTCAACATGACACCGTCATAGGATGCCACCTTTCCAACAAGTCAGTTCGTCAAATGTATGCCCTGTTAGAGCTGCCCTGGTCAACTGGCCCTGGTCAACTGTAAGTGCTGTAATTGTGAAGTAGAAACATCTAGGAGCAACAACGGCTAAACCGCGAAGTGGCAGGCCACACAAGCTCACAGAACGGGACGGTTGAGTGCTGAAGCGTGTAGCGCATAGAAATCGTCTGTCCTCGGTTGCAAAATTCCCTACCGAGTTCCAAACTACCTCTGGAAGCAACATCATCACAAGAACTGTTCGTCGGGAGCTTCATGAAATGGGTTTCCATGGCCGAGCAGCCTCACACAAGTCTAAGTGGAGTAATTACTTTTATAATGAATTATACGTCTTATTTATTTATTGTCCTATCATGGAAAACTACATTTTTTTTATCTTAATAAATTATATCTAATTATTATCCTATTTTAATGGTACTGTCTATGGCCCTATACCCTAGACACCCACCTGAATGACCCAGATATTAAGGAGAAGTCCCTAACTTTTTTATGTGCTCGCTGTAAGCGGTCTATATGCAGCTAAAATGAGGTCAGAGACCAAGAGCAGCACTGCCCCCTCAAGATTCTGAGCCTGCTTGGCAGGGTTGGTCCTGCAAAGCCAAAGCCCCCTAAAGGGAGAGGAAAATATACAAGGAATTTCTCAAAGCTGCTAATGAGAACCTTGACGACCTTGTACCTAGCCGGTGGGGATTCCGGTGGGGTACCCCCACCCAGGCAGTGGCAGTGCTGGCAACACTAGCTGCAGTAACCCATGGGGAGGGGGTCACACTCGGACATTCAGAGAGGGGGTATATTATTGTGGCCCTGGCGGCACAGAATCAAGGTCGGACTGCATGGAGATGCGTGGGGACATGGTCATGACTGGTGGCCGTATTGTGGGTGTTTTTTCAGGAATAGGGTGTACATTTGACTGCCATTATCTAGGATATGACAATGGTAAATAAAATTCAATTTTTGCTTATTTTTTTGCGCGGCTTGCAGGCCTTCTCATGCAGCTGCAACTGCAATGGCATTTGTAAATCATGACCCATCTTGAGTTGGGCTCTGGGATGGTGCAACTGTTGAGAAAGTGAGCTTATGGTTGTGTGGGGGTAAGGGCTGAGTGTGTATGTGTGTATCCCACAACTGTTGCGAAAGAAGAAGTAAAAGATGTAAGGTACAATAGAGGATGATCCACAGCTATATATAATACAAATCGAGGTGACGGCAATGGAAATGCATATGGCAATTGATTTACTTCAATTCGGTAAATGGAACTGTATGCTCTTTTCAAATAATGGATCCCAGTCGGTTCAGGGCTATGGGATACAGGGGGTCGAGGGTGGTCTGCCGGGCACTGGGATGACAAGCCATCTCGAGATGAGGCCTTTTAGCGGGTGGAATAGTAGGGACCAATTGGAGGTTTACTTAGTAGAAATGCAAATATCATGGTACAACTATATAGACACTCAATCATTATGTTACTTTTTAATAGTACGTTTACAAAAATATATTCTGATTAAAAGAATGAAAGGTGTGTCTCATGGTAAGTGGTGAAATAAGTATAGCCAGTTACAATTGTAATGGCTTAGCAGATAATAAGAAAAGACGATCAGTATTTACTTGGCTAAAAGAGAAGGATTATAATATTTATTGTTTACAGGAAACCCATTCAACAGTTTTAGATGAAGTTTTGTGGAAAAAGAACTGGGTGGGCAAAATATATTTCTCCCATGGGCAAAGAAATTCAAAAGGGGTGATGATCTTAATTAACAATAATTTTGATCCAAATGTGCAAATTGTCCAAACAGATCCTCAAGGTAGATGGATTATTTTAAATATGTTATTGGACAATAAACAAATATGGCTTGTTAACCTATACGGTCCGAATAATGATGATCCAAGCTTCTTTGAAAATATATATAAGAACTTATCAACTCTACAAGCAACACTAGACTCTATTATTATAATGGGAGATTTTAATACGGTCTTAAATAGCTCTATAGACCGGAAAGGAAATCACACTACAAATTATCACCCTCAGGCACTTAAGGAAATCATGAATGTCATGGATATATTGGAATTAGTGGATATATGGAGACTTAAATACCCTGATTTAGTGAGATATACATGGCGGAGGCTGAATCAAGCTAGTCGTCTTGACTACTTTCTTATTCCATTCTCTCTGGCACCAAAAGTTAAAAAAGTGTTGATAGGGGATAGAATGCGGTCGGATCATCACATAATTGGCATATATATTTCTCTTACAGAATTTCCACGTGGGCGAGGATATTGGAAATTTAATCAAAGTCTACTAGATGATAAATTGTTTAGAACTAGGACAGAAGATTTTATAACTGACTTTTTCAGACGTAACATAGGTACAGCAGATCCCCTTATTGTATGGGACACTTTTAAGTGTGCCTTTAGAGGCCATGCAATTCAGTACTCATCTATAAAACAAAAGCAATTTAGATCAAAAGAGTCCATATTAACAAAGGAAATTGAAGGACTAACAGTACAATTAGATAGCAATAAAAACGGTACCATAGAGGCACAGAATAATTTAGAGGAAAAACAAAAACAAATGGAGGAACTTATTCAAGAAAGATCCAGTGTAATATATTATAAAAATAAAGCGAACTGGATGGAATATGGGGAAAAATGCACCAAATTCTTTTTCAATCTTCAATATAGAAATGCTACCAAAAAGAATGTATTAAAACTTGTGACAAATGATGGAGTCACGCATGATTCACCAAATGATATTTTGAAAGAGGAAGTAAAGTACTTTAAGAATATGTTTTCGTTTCAGGCTCCTCCATCTCCACTAACTGAAACTAATTGTATGGATTTTTTTCCTATTAATAATGTAAAATTAACATCTGAACAGAAAGACTCATGTGAAGGCCAAATTACAGAGGAGGAACTGCTTGTTGCAATTGGGGCCTTTAAAGATGGGAAAACTCCAGGGCTGGATGGCATACCAGTGGAAGTATACAAAACGTTTTTTGATATACTCAAAGGACCATTATTAACTTGTTTTAACCACTCCTATATAAATGGTAGATTATCAGACACACAACAAGAAGGTCTGATATCGTTATTACTGAAACAGGACCCAAGTGGTATATATAAAGATCCAGTCCAATTAAAAAATTGGAGACCTCTTACACTTCAGTGTTGTGATGCAAAAATCCTAGCAAAATGCTTGGCACATAGAATAAAAAAAGTTTTGTCAGATATTATTCATCCTAATCAGACAGGTTTTTTACATGGACGATACATTGGAGATAATATAAGGCAAGTACTGGAAACAATAGAACACTATGAGATATCGGGGACACCAGGCCTGGTTTTCATAGCTGATTTTGAAAAGGCTTTTGATAAAGTACGACTGGAGTTTATATATAAATGCCTAGAATATTTCAATTTTGGGGAATCTCTTATAAAATGGGTTAAAATTATGTATAGTAACCCTAGGTGTAAAATAGTAAATAATGGCTACATCTCAGAAAGTTTTAAACTATCTAGAGGAGTAAAACAAGGTTGTCCACTATCGGCATATCTATTTATTATTGCCATCGAAATGTTAGCTGTTAAAATTAGATCAAACATTAATATTAAAGGATTAGAAATCCATGGCTTAAAAACTAAGGTGTCATTGTACGCTGATGATTCATGTTTTCTTTTAAAACCACAACTAGAGTCTCTCCAGGGCCTCATAGAGGATCTAGATACCTTTGCTATCCTCTCTGGATTAAAACCAAATTATGATAAATGTACCATATTACGTATTGGATCACTAAAAAATACACATTTTATATTGCCATGTAGTTTACCAATTAAATGGTCTGACGGAGATGTGGACATACTCGGTAAAAAAATCCCAAAAGAAAGAAATGATCTCACTCCAATAAATTTTTATAGAAAGTTAGCAAAAATAGATAAGATCTTGCTACCATGGAAAGGAAAATACCTGTCTATTTGTGGAAAAATCACCCTAATTAACTCTTTAGTCATATCACAGTTTACCTATTTGCTTATGGTTTTGCCTACACCTAGTGACCTGTTTTTTAAATTATATGAACAAAAAATATTCAATTTTATTTGGAACGGCAAGCCAGATAAAATTAAAAGGGCCTATTTATATAACGAATATGAATTCGGAGGGCAGAAATTATTAAATATTAAAGCATTAGACCTCTCACTAAAGGCATCGGTCATACAAAAGTTATACTTAAATCCAAACTGGTTCTCTAGTAAACTGGTACGAATGTCTCATCCTATGTTCAAGAAGGGCCTTTTTCCCTTTATTCAGATTACACCTGCTCACTTTCGGTTGTTTGAAAAGGAAATAATCTCCAAAATATCCTTATTCTTTAAACAAGCCTTAGAAAGTTGGTTGCAATTTCAGTTTAATCCACCTGAAAGGACGGAACAAATAGTATAACAAATATTGTGGTTAAATTCAAATATAATAATTGATAAAAAAACTGTATTTATCGAAGAAATGTTTAAAAAAGGTATAATTTTTGTGAATGATATCATAAATAGGACTGGTGGAGTTATGTCACACATGCAGCTAACACAGACATATGGAAAAGTCTGCTCTACCCAAAATTACAACCAATTAATTGCAGCATTACCACAAAAATGGAAGAGGCAAGTAGAAGGGGAAAAAAGTAAGGAACTTGTATGTCGGCCCTGTATTAAAGAACAAAAATGGTTAAAGAAAAGTGTGATAAATAAAAACATATACCAATTTCATTTAAGGACCAAAAAACTAACAGCTGTGCCATACAAATTGCAAAATAGTTGGGAAGAGATTTTCGATGTACCCATTCCATGGCACATGGTTTATGAATTGATACGCAAAACAACGCCGGATTCAAAACTTCGAATTTTTCAATATAAATTACTGTACAAAATTCTTGCAACTAATAGAATGTTATATATGGGGTATACAATCTTCCCAGCTCTGCAGATTCTGTTGTGAGGAGGCAGAGTCATTAGATCATTTATTTTGGTATTGTCCATATGTAGCTCGTTTTTGGTCACAGGTCCAGGAATGGCTGAAGAATTGCAACATTTGCCTAAAACTAACGCTACAGATAGCAATACTGGGGGATTTGAAAAGCCATAGTCAATCAATCAATAATATAATAATTATTTTGGCAAAGATGTTTATTTTTAATTTACAATCTGTAGAAGCTATGAGAATAGGAAGGTTCAGGTCTTTTGTGAAGCATCACAGCACAGTTGAGAAATGTATGGCAAATAGAAATCCGAAATGGATGATGTTGGAAGATAGATGGGAGGGGTTGGGTGGAGCTGAAGGGTGGGACTAATAACAAGATAAACAATATAGGGCATACGGGATCTGTGAAATGTGTATAGGTGCGGAGCTTTTGTGAAATAGCACAGTTACAAGTGGAAATAAAATTGGATGGACAACAGAAATAGAGGAAGGACTAAGAACAAATAAGAGAGAACTATTGTAAAGTGGACTGTGTCTGTAAGATAGGTATAAGATGTAGAAATTGAAGGTAAAAGCAGAAGTGTTTATAAGTTTACTCCAATTGGGGGATTGGTGGTAGGGTCGCGGGGAATAATAATAAAGGCATATTCTTTAAAAAAGTATGTATGTCTATATAGGTATGTGTATGTATATATGTGTATATGTATGCATACGTGTATGGATATATATATTTACCCAAAAAAATATGGGGGAATGGAAATGATGCAGACAATTACATTGGAAGCAACATTCTTTCCGCAATACTAAGCTGATCCACCCCTAAAAAAAATAAATAAAAAAAATAAAAAAAAAGTGGAGTAATGAATCACGCTTCACCATCTGGCAGTCCAACGGACAAATCTGGGTTTGGCAGATGCTAGGAGAACGCTACCTGCCTGAATGCATAGTCCCAACTGTAAAGTTTGGTGGAGGAGGAATAATGGTCTGGGACTGTTTTTCATGTTTCGGGCTAGGCCCCTTAGTTCCAGTGAAGGGAAATCTTAACGCAACAGCTTACAATTACATTCTAGACGATTCTGTGCTTCCAACTTCGAGGCACAGTTTGTGGAAGGCCCTTTCCTGTTTCAGCATGACAATGCCCCCGTGCACAAAGTGAGGTCCATACAGAAATGTTCAACCTCTCCCTGACCTAGTCTGTAATACTTACATGTTTCAATTAGATCACCATAGTCCCTGTGCCCGGAAGCGAAGGTAACCTGCCTAAATGATTACCGACCCGTGGCACTCACATCGGTACCCATGAAGAGCTTTGAAATGCTGGTCATGGCTCACATCAACAGCATCCCTAGACCCACTCCAATTCGCATACCGCCCCAACAGATCCACAGATGACGCAATCTCAATCGCACTCCACACCGCCCTTTCTCACCTGGACAAAAGGAACACCTAATTGAGAATGCTGTTCATCGACTACAGCTCAGCGTTAAAGAACATAGTGCCCACGAAGCTCATCACTAAGCTAGGGACTCTGGGACTAAACACCTTCCTCTGCAACTGGATCCTGGACTTCCTGACGGGCCGCCCCCAGGTGGTAAGAGTAGGCAACAACATGTCTGACACGCTGATACTTAACACTGGAGCCCCTCAGGGGTGTGTACTTAGTCCCCTCCTGTATTCCCTGTTCACCCACGATTGCGTGGCCAAACACGACTCCAACACCATCATTAAGTTTGCTGACGACACAACCGTGGTAGGCCTGATCACCGACAACGATGAGACGGCCTATAGGGAGGAAGTCAGAAAACTGGCCGAGTGGTTTCAGGAACACAACCTCTGCCTCAATGTGAGCAAGACAAAGGAAGCTGATAGTGTACTACAGGAAATGGCGGGCCGAACAGGCCCTCATTAACATCAACGGGGCTGTAGTGGAGCGGTTTGAGAGTTTCAAGTTCCTTGGTTTCAAGGAGTTTCATGTTCCCAAATATGCCAAGACAGTCGTAAAGAGGGCACGACAAAACCTTTTCCCCCTCAGGAGACTAAAAAGATATGGCATGGGCCCCCAGATCCTCAAAAGGTTCTCCAGCTGCACCATCGAGAGCATCCTGACTGGTTGCATCACCGCCTGGTATGGCAACTGCTAGGCATCTGACCGTAAGGCGCTACAGAGGGTAGCTTCCTGCCATCCAGGACCTATGTAATAGGCGGTGTAAGAGGAAAGCCCATAAAATTGTCAGAGACTCCAGTCACCCAAGTTATAGACTGTTTTCTCTGCTACCGCACGGCAAGCGGTACCGGAGCGCCAAGTCTAGTACCAAAAGGCTCCTCAACAGCTTCTACCCCAAGCCATTAGACTGCTGAACAATTCATAAAAATCGCCACCGGACAATTTACATTGACACCCCCCTGTTGTACACTGCTGCTACTCGCTGTTTGTTTGTTACCTATGCATAGTCACTTCGCCCCCACCTACATGTACAGATTACCTCAACTAGCCTGTACCCCTGCACACTGACTCAGTACCGGTGCCCCTGTATATAGCCTTGTTATTGTTATTCTTATTGTGTTACTTTTTATTATTACTTTTTATTTTAGCCTACTTGGTAAATATTTTCTTCTTCTTGAACTGCACTGTTGTTTAAGGGCTTGTAAGTAAGTATTTCACGGTAAAGTCTCCACTTATTGTATTCGGTGCATGTGACAATATAAAGTTTGATTTGATTTGACATACACTACCGTTAAAAAGTTTGGGGTCACTTAGAAATGTCATTGTTTTTGAAAGAAAAGCAAACAAATTGGTTTGTTAAAATAACACCATATTGATAGAGGAAAGCCCATCAGAAATATCAGTGTAGAAAGTGTAGACATTGTTAATGTTGTAAATGACTATTCTAGCTGAAAACAGATGCCTCACATGTCCTCAACTGGCAGCTTTATTAAATAGCACCCGCAAAACACCAGTCTCAAAAAGGCGACTCCGGGATGCTGGGCTTCTAGGCAGAGTTCCTCTGTCCAGTGTCTGTGTTCTTTTGCCCATCTTAATCTTTTCTTTTTATTGGCCAGTCTGAGATATGGCTTTTCTTTGCAACTCTGTCTTTCTTTGCAAGGCCAGCATCCCGGAGTCACCTCTTCACTGTTGACTTTGAGACTGGTGTTTTGCGGGTACTATTGAATGAAGTTGCCAAGTTGAGGACTTGTGAGGCAAATGTTCTTCAAATTAGACACTCTAATGTACTTGTCCTCTTGCTCAGTTGTGCACCGGGGCTTCACACTCCTCTTTCTGTTCTGGTTAGAGCCAGTTTGCGCTGTTCTGTGAAGGGAGTAGTACACAGAGTTGTACAAGATCTTCAGTTTCTTGGCAATTTCTCGCATGGATTAGCCTTCATTTCTAAGAACAAGAATAGACTGATGTGTTTCAGAAGAAAGTGCTTTGTTTCTGGCCATTTTGACCCTGTTATCAAACCCACAAATGCTGATGCTCCAGATACTCAACTAGTCTAAAGAAGGCCAGTTTTATTGCTTCTTTAATCAGAACAACAGTTTTCAGCTGTGCTAACATAATTGCAAAATGGTTTTCTAATGATCAATTAGGCTTTTAAAATGATAAACTTGGATTAGCTAACACAACGTGCCATTGGAACACAGGATTGATGGTTGCTGATAATGCGCCTCTGTACGCCTATGTAGATATTCCATAAAAAATCTGCCGTTTCCAGCTACAATAGTTATTTACAATATTAACAATGTCTACACTGATATTTCTTATCAATTTAATGTTATTTTAATGGGGAAAAAAATGTGCTATTCTTTCAAAAACAAGGACATTTCTAAGTGACCCCAAACTTTTGAACGGTGGTGTATATACACTGCTCAAAAAAATAAAGGGAACACTTAAACAACACAATGTAACTCCAAGTCAATCACACTTCTGTGAAATCAAACTGTCCACTTAGGAAGGAACACTGATTGCCAATAAATTTCACATGCTGTTGTGCAAATGGAATAGACAAAAGGTGGAAATTATAGGCAATTAGCAAGACACCCCCAATAAAGGAATGGTTCTGCAGGTGGTGACCACAGACCACTTCTCAGTTCCGATGCTTCCTGGCTGATGTTATGGTCACTTTTGAATGCTGGCGGTGCTTCACTCTCGTGGTAGCATGAGACGGAGTCTACAACCCACACAAGTGGCTCAGGTAGTGCAAGGTAGTGCAGTTCATCCAGGATGGCACATCAATGCGAGCTGTGGCAAAAAGGTTTGCTGTGTCTGTCAGCGTAGTGTCCAGAGCATGGAGGCGCTACCAGGAGACAGGCCAGTACATCAGGAGACGTGGAGGAGGCCGTAGGAGGGCAACAACCCAGCAGCAGGACCGCTACCTCCGCCTTTGTGCAAGGAGGTGCACTGCCAGAGCCCTGCAAAATGACCTCCAGCAGGCCACAAATGTGTTGTTTAAGTGTTCCCTTTATTTTTTTGAGCAGTGTATTTGAAAGGATCAACTATTTAGTGGGTTTTCTATGTATGCAGACCATATAACTTACTTTTAGCAATATGTAGTTGTCCTTTCTGGATGAATTTAACTCTACGTTAAAATTAATGGTTGTAAATGGCAGTATTCTGACCTCATAAACCACACATAAAGTACCAGTCAAAAGTTTGGACACACCTACTCATTCAAGGGTTTTTCTTTATTATTTTCTACATTGTAGAATAATAGTGAAGACATCAAAACTATGAAATAACACATATGGAATCAAGTAGTAAGCAAAAAAGTGTTAAGAAATGTAAATAGATTTTAGATTCTTCAAAGTAGCCACCCTTTGCCTTGATGACAGCTCTGCACACTCTTGGCATTCTCTCAAAACAGCTTCCTAAACGGTTTAGATAGCTGGCTAGACTAACAAACCTAGAAATCTATAAAATGTTAGCTGACATGGGCTAATCGAGTGACTGTCAGTGACTGACATAACAAGAGGAAAACTGCTGATGCACAATATCTATTTTTTTGGGGGGGGGGGGGGGGGCCCAGCGGCCGCTAATGTCACTTATGCCTAGAAATAGCACTGAACAGGCAGCGTTGCAGTTTTACAACCGTGTGTCTCACAGGGTTAAGTCTTGAACATGTATTTCTTACAGATGACTATACTTATCTTTTCTCTGTGTCTTGCAGGTTGGTAAAGGATGCTCCCTGGGATGAGGTTCCTCTAGCCCACTCTCTGGTTGGCTTTGCCACAGCGTATGACTTCCTGTATGAGTACCTGAGCAAGGTGCAGCAGGAGCGCTTCCTGCAGGTGATCGGCAACGCTACGCGCTACATGTATGAGAAGTCCTACATCCGCGGCTGGGGCTTCCAGTACCTGCACAACCACCAGCCCACCAACTGTGTGGCTCTCCTCACCGGCAGCCTGGTTTACATGGCCCAGGGTGAGTATCACTGATTCGTGTGTGTGTGTGTGTGTGTGTGTGTGTGTGTGTGTGTGTGTGTGTGTGTGTGTGTGTGTGTGTGTGTGTGTGTGTGTGTGTGTGTGTGTGTGTGTGTGTGTGTGTGTGTGTGTGTGTGTGTTTGTGTGTGTGTGTGTGTTTGTGTGTGTGTGTGTTTGTGTGTGCGTTTTGTGTGTGCGTGCGTGCGTGCGCGCAGAGAAACACAGAGAAACACAGAGAAACACCATGATTACTGCATTATCAGATTTCAGACGGTTCCTTTAGTATTTACTTTGTAGCCTAGATATACATTTGAAGTCGGAAGTTTACATACACTTAGGTTGGAGTTTTTTTTTAATTCGTTTTTCAACCACTCCACAAATTTCTTTTTAACAAACTATTGTTTTGGCAAGTCGGTTAGGACATCTACTTTGTGCATGACCCAAGTCATTTTTCCAACAATTGTTTACAGACAGATTATTTCACTTATAATTCACTGTATCACAATTCCAGTGGGTCAGAAGTTTACATACACTAAGTTGCCTGTGCCTTTAAACAGTTTGGAAAAATCCAGAAAATGATGTCATGGCTTTAGAAACTTCTGATAGGCTAATTGACATCATTTGAGTCAATTGGAGGTGTACCTGTGGATGTATTTCAAGGCCTACCTTCAAACTCAGTGCCTCTTTGCTCAACATCATGGGAAAATCAACATCAGCCAAGACTTCAGAAAACAAATTGTAGCCCTCCACAAGTCTGGTTCGTCCTTGGGAGCAATTTCCAAACGCCTGAAGGTACCACATTCATCTGTACAAACAATAGTGCGCCAGTATAAACACCATGGGACCACACAGCCGTCATAACGCTCAGGAAGGAGACACGTTCTGTCTCAAGAGATGAACGTACTTCAATGTGAGAAGTGCAAATCAATCCCAGAACAACAGCAAAGGACCTTGTGAAGATGCTGTAGGAAACAGGTACAAAAGTATCTATATCCACAGAAAAACAAGTCCTATATTGACATAACATGAAAGGCCGCTCAGCAAGGAAGAAGCCACGGCTCCAAAACCACCATAAAAAAGCCAGACTACGCTTTGCAACTGCTAATGGGGACAAAGATCGTACTTTTTGGAGAAATGTCCTCTGGTCTGATGAAACAAAAATAGAACTGTTTGGCCATAATGACCATCGTTATGTTTGGAGGAGAAAGGGGGATGCTTGCAAGCTGAAGAACACCATCCCAACCGTGAAGCACGGGGGTGGCAGCATCATGTTGTGGGGGTGCTTTGCTGCAGGAGGGACTGGTGCACTTCACAAAATAGATGGCATCATGAGGGAGGAAAATTATGTGGATATATTGAAGCAACATCTCAAGACATCAGTCAGGAAATTAAAGCTTGGTCGCAAATGGGTCTTCCAAATGGACAATGACCCCAAGCATACTTCCAAAGTTGTGGCAAAATGGCTTAAGGACAACAAAGGCAAGGTATTGAAGTGGCCATCACAAAGCCCTGACCTCAATCCTATAGATTATTTGTGGGCAGAACTGAAAAAGCGTGTGCAAGCAAGGAGGCCTACAAACCTGACTCAGTTACACCAGCTCTGTCAGGAGGAATGGGTCAAAATTCACCCAACTTATTGTGGAAAGCTTGTGGAATGTTACCCGAAACGTTTGACCCAAGTTAAACAATTTAAAGGCAATGCTCCCAAATACTAATTGAGTGTATGTAAACTTCTGACCCACTGGGAATGTGGTGAAGAAATAAAAGCTGAAATAAATCATTCTCTCTACTATTATTCTGACATTTCACATTCTTAAAATAAAGTGGTAATCCTAACTGACCTAAGACAGGGAATTTTTTATGTAAACTTACGACTTCAATTGTATATAGATCCAGTAGATCGGTAGATTGGTCGTTTTCTGCTCAGCCTATTCATTTTCCTCTTTAGAATACTGTGGCCTCTTCTTGGCAACTTCATTCCTCCTCAGTTACATCCTTCCTGTGTCACATTCGCCTTAAATGGATGGCTGCAGTCCAGTTCCATATGACTTCTGTGAGATTGGTTCCTCCAGGGGAGGCTTGCTAGGCAGTCCCCTTTGCCCCTGAGGAGAGAAGCATTCTGGGCTGGAATTTCAGTTCAGTCAGCCCAGGGTTATTCTCCATAGCTGCACTTTCCTGGTTGTTCTTTAAAAGTAATTTCCTCACCATGTTAAATAAGCATGCCCCTTTCAAAAAATGTATAACTAAGAACAGATATAGCCCTTGGTTCACTCCAGACCTGACTGCCCTCGACCAGCACAAAAACATCATGTGGCGTACTGCACTAGCATCGAATTGTCCCCGCGATATGCAACTTTTTAGGGAAGTCAGGAACCAGTACACACAGTCAGTTAGGAAAGCAAAGGCTAGCTTTTTCAAACAGAAATTTGCACCCTGTAGCTCCAAAAAGTTTTGGGGCACTGTAAAGTCAATGGAGAATAAGAGCACCTCCTCCCAGCTGCCCACTGAACTGAGGCTAGGAAACACTGTCACTACAGATAAATCCACGATAATCAAGAATTTCAATAAGCATTTCTCTATGGCTGGCCATGCTTTCCTCCTGTCTACACCAACCCCGGCCAACAGCTCCGCACCCCCCGCAGCTTCTTGCCCAAACCTCCCCAGCTTCTCCTTCATCCAAATCAAGATAGCAGATGTTCTGAAAGAGTTGCAAAACCTGGACCCGTACAAATCAGCTGGGCTAGACAATCCGGACCCTCGCTTTCTAAAATTATCTGCCGCAAATGTTGCAACCCCTATTACTAGCCTGTTCAACCTCTCTTTCGTATCGTCCGAGGTTCCTAAAGAGTGGAAAGCTGCCGCGGTCATCCCCCTCTTCAAATGGGGTGACACTCTAGACCCAAACTATTACAGACCTATATCTATCCTAACCTGCCTTTCTAAGGTCTTCGAAAGCCAAGTTAACAAACAGATCACTGACCATTTTGAATCCCACCGTACCTTCTCAGCTGTGTAATCCGGTTTCCGAGCTGGTCACAAGTGCACCTCAGCCACGCTCAAGGTACTAAACAAAATCATAACCGCCATTGATAAAAGACAGTACTGTGCAGCCGTCTTCATTGACCTGGCCAAGGCTTTCGAATCTGTCAATCACCTTATTCTTATCGGCAGATTCAACAGCCTTGGTTTCTCAAATGACTGCCTCGCCTGGTTCACCACTACTCCTCAGACATAGATCAGTTTGTCAAATCGGAGGGCCTGTTGTCCGGACCTCTGGCAGTCTATGGGGGTACCACAGGGTTCAATTCTTGGGCAGACTATTTTCTCTGTATATATCAACAATGTCGCTCTTGCTGCGGGTGATTCCTTTATCCACATCTATGCAGACGACACCATTCTGTATACATCTGGCCCTTCTTTGGACACTGTGTTAACAAACCTGCAAACAAGCTTCAATGCCATACAACACTCCTTCCGTGGCCTCCAATTGCTCTTAAACACTAGTAAAACTAAATGCATGCTTTTCAACCGATCACTGCGCGCACCCGCCCGCCCGACTAGCATCACTACTCTGGACGGTTCTGACTTAGAATATGTGGACAACTACAAATCCCTAGGTGTCTGGCTAGACTGTAAACTCTCCTTCCAGACTCATATTAAGCATCTCCAATCCAATATTAAATCTAGAATCGGCGTCCTATTTTGCAACAAAGCCTCATTCACTGACACTGCCAAACATACCCTCGTAAAACTGACTATCCTACCGATCCTCGACTTTGGCGATGTCATTTACAAAATAGCCTCCAACACTCTAATCAGCAAACTGGATGCAATCTGTCACAGTGCCATCCGTTTTGTCACCAAAGCCCCATATACCACCCACCACTGCGACCCTTATACTCTCGTCGGCTGACCCTCACTACATATTCGTCGCCAGACCCACTGGCTCCAGGTCATCTATAAGTCTTTGCTAGGTAAACATCCACCTTATCTCAGCTCACTGGTGACCATAACAACACCCACCTGTAGCACCCGCTCCAGCAGGTATATCTCACTGGTCATCCCCAAGCCAACACATCCTTTAGCCGCCTTTTCTTCCAGTTCTCTGCTGCCAATGACTGGAATGAATTGCAAAAATCGCTGAAGTTGGAGACTTATATTTCCCTCACTAACTTTAAGCATCAGCTATCTGAGCAGCTTATCGATCGCTGCAGCTGTACACAGCCCATCTGTAAATAGACCATCCAACTACCTACCTCATCCCCATATTTCTTTTATTTACTTTTTTTGCTCTTTTGCACACCAGTATTTCTACTTGCACATCATCATCTGCACATATGGCCTATTTAATGCCTTACCTCCTTACGCCATTTGCACACACTGTATATATATTTTTCTACTGTGTTATTGACTGTACTTTTGTTTATCCCACGTGTAACACTGTGTAGTTGTTTTTTGTCGCACTGCTTTGCTTTATCTTGGCCAGGTCGCAGTTGTAAATGAGAACTTGTTCTCAACTCGCCTACCTGGTTAAATAAAATTGATTTAATTTATTATTATTATTTTTATAAATACAACAGAAACATTCCACACGATTCTATAACGTTCTGGATGGACCTTTTCCCAATGTTTGTCTTAGTAGATTCAGTGTGAAAGGGAGGAACGCATGACTAGAAAAGAGCCTTGTTATTTCCTGCATATTTCAAAACTGTTCCCTCTATTGTTTTGGTTTAAATGTCCTGGTTGTATATTCTTGGATGTCTAAGTCAGAGGCAGAGAGGCCAGAGGAAGGTGAAGTTGTTCTTGTTGTCCCCAGCACTGCCGTACAGCCTAGTTTGTTTACAAGGGAAATGTTTCTGGTAGAAAAAGAATGAGAGTCGATGTAAACTAAATGACAACAGGCTTATGGAGATGACTGTGGTCACCGTGGTTTTTTCTTTGAAGCTGGTTTATGATAGTGAGTGAGTGGGGGGGGGGGGGGCAGGAGGTGCAGACTCTGGAGAATTGGTTGTTAACTCTTCTGTTACCTTGGAAGAAAATGTAATTTGGTCATAGCCTGGTGTCTTTGTGCTGACTGTATACATGTATAAAGCTGACTTTGCACTTCAACGTCTTAATTTGGCTGCAAATTGTTAAAAGGTATCTAACTAGAAGGTGGCTTAACTAACGTGCAGTATTTGCTTTGAGTACGACAGATTGACGAAACGTGCAAACTGTTCGCTTTCTAATTCTTGGACCAGTTCATTTAAGGGCTTAACTCCCGCATAATTACTTGACTGTGTGCTATGCAGACGATCCTATTCACTTCCTGCATTCCTTTGTCACGGACGTATCATTCATATCCTGTGCAAAAGAATGACATTACGTCCAAATATTATTCCATGAAGATCTCAGTGAATAAATGGAACTTTGCCTGTAAGGTACTGCCAGAAGAAATCAAGAGCAAACATTGGTCTCATGACACATTTCTTTCAGAGCTATTGTATTGCACCGGTCTATATTACTCAGATTTATGGAATAACACAGCACCTCTCTTCCTGTGTATTATTTTATAGGCGAAGCCAAAAAGCCATTTTGAAGCATTTATTCACAACGAAGGGATAGGCTCCATCTGTTGAAAATAAAGGAAGACATAGAGTATCTGTCCAAAGCATAAAACCTCTTAAGACCTGTATGGGAATGTTAAGCACAGCATGTAGGTACTGTATGTCTACTGTGTTCTTATCATTTCATGTCTTGATTGTGAGTCAGAAGGGATATTGTATGGGCTCTGTCCAAAAGGAGAGACACCGGGAGAGATGACTAGATCACAGGACAGCAGCTTATAGGGGATCAGTGCATTCCTGATGCAGGTGTCTGCATGTTGGTGCTTTGCGGCTGCCTAGCTCCGCTCCTAATTGGACAGTCATATGTGGCATATTTTACCCTGAGTTCATCTATAGTTAAGCATCAGTAGTTAAACCTAAGACCTCAATCACTCACTTCTCTGCTACGGCCACCCAGGTGCTTGAGTGGTATTATCTGGTGTAGAATACTGGGACTCTGGGAACCATTCAAAGTCATAGCCACAGTCACATTACATTGTGTTGCTTCCTTGAAAGCTGTTATACATGAACACTTGATTAATTTTTGGGAAAGTGTCTATTTTACACCAAATGGGTTGAGTCAACGTAGTTCCCTCGTTATTTCAATGTAATTGACCTTATATTCAACCACAAACAGGGTTTCCAGGTTTGGTTCAAGATTGTTGACAACTTAATCAAATGTCAAGCAAAATTGAATGTTTATCTAGTGTCTTTGCCCGTTGGGTACAGTGTGGAAAATTATATTGCCCTTTCTCTCTAGTGGATGTAGGTTTAAGAAATTGTCTAGACTTGTTCATTCTCCCAATGCATGATTGTCATGTCAATAAATTAAGCATAAACTCTTGGTAGACAACTATCATTTAAATTTGTATTTTATTTATTTAACCTTTATTTAACTACGCAAGTCAGTTAAGAACAAATTCTTCTTTACAATTACGGCCTACCCCTGCCAAACCCTAACCCGGACGACGCTGGGCCAATTGTGCACCGCCCTATGGGACTCTAAGTCACGTCCGGTTGTTATACAGCCTGGAATCAAACCAGGGTCTGTAGTGACGCCTCTAGCACTAAGATGCAGTGCCTTAGACCGCTGCGTCACTCGGGAGCGTAACTCATTGATCCTACATAACATTTGAAGTTATTTCATTCTTGGGAAATCATTCTTTGTCCATTCCTGAACATGAACTAAGAGGAACCAGAAGTGTCTCAATGTCTCATCTAATCATAATTAGCGAAAAACCTCAAAGGAGTAGAAGTCAAGTCAAATGGCACCATCCCTTGACCTCCCACATTCCTACAGATCTCATTGTGATGGTGCTGGGGAGTTAATAGACCAGACCTTCCCCAAACAGCGGCTCTCAACGTGTGGATGACTAATGTGTACTGATGGGAGCTCCAGAGATCTAGAGCCAGTAACATCACTAACAGCATGGCTGAAGAAAAGCCCCTAATAACAGCAACAAAGGCACATCATTAAATCCTAGAGGGGCAGAGGAGGACATTGCTAAAGCACAGTGTGACTGTATGGGATGTGATTGAGCCATGGGTGGGAGAAGACGTTTATAGCTTTTGACTTCGTAGGGTTAATTAGATTTTTTGAGTTTATGAATTCCTGTATACATGATGCCTATGTCTAATAATGGAAAATGCAGAACAGTCCAAACACTGTGTGGAGCCGGGGTGTGAGCGTAGTGAGATGCCGTTTGTGTAAATGTGGTCTTTGTGTGCCAGCAGTTCCTGTTTGATGGTAAATGCCTGCTCTGTGTAGGCCACTGGTCTCCCAGCCCAAACCAAACACTGGGGTGGACGCCGGCTCCTGGGCTGGGCTGTGGGCTGTGGGTTGTGGTGTCCGGGTGGATCCAGTCCACCGGGTAGCTGCCAGGCACCCATGATGGACTGGGATTCTCAATGAACTGCGGCTGGCGTGTTTATATGGTCACTTCTTCTCATAGAGAGAGAGACTATACATTAGTCTGGTATGGTAGTTTCATACTTTCCATGCATAACGGGAGGTTCCCATAACGGGAGGTTGTTGCTGGAAAGAAAATGGGAATGTGACTGACTGACTGAGTAGCTTACAGTAACTACATTTATGATCAACCTCACTTGAGACCACACTTTACACCGAGCTTAATTGGGGTATGTCTCAAGAAAACAAACACTTTAGCTGGGTGACAGCA
This sequence comes from Salvelinus fontinalis, assembly GCF_029448725.1. NCBI lineage: Eukaryota > Metazoa > Chordata > Actinopteri > Salmoniformes > Salmonidae > Salvelinus > Salvelinus fontinalis. The sequence continues at coordinate 9,812,377 of NC_074691.1, read as the reverse complement.
GTACAGTACAAATGTTTGGGAACCACTGCTCCATTGACATTGACGGACATGACCTTCCTTCGAAACCCAAAAAGCTGACCCAGGTTTCTCCTCTGTTCGGTTCCAGGTTACCTGCAGGAGGCCTACCTGTGGACCAAGCAGGTCCTGGCCATCATGGAGAAGTCTATGGTGCTGCTGCAGGACGTGACGGACGGCTCGCTGTATGAGGGCGTGGCCTACGGGACGTACACCACCCGCTCTCTTTTCCAGTACATGTTCTTGGTGCAGAGACACTTCTCCATCAGCCACTTCGACCACCCCTGGCTCCACAAACACTTTGCCTTCATGTACAGGACCATCCTGCCAGGTAATACAGCTGTTATAGATGTGTGTGTGCTCTGCCATTCAATTCAATATAACTTCATTTCTCCTCTTAATGGTGTTTTTTCTCCTCTTAATGTTTCCCTTTGAAGAAGTTGCTTGGTTCGATCGACTTTTTGAACTCTAACAGTGCATTTAGTCTAGATGTCACGTGATAGATGCAAAGGTGATACAGATACGATATAGGCAGCAAGACAGGCTATTTTGAAGTTAAATACAGTGCAAGTTAGCAATGAGTAAATACAGTTGAAGTCGGAAGTTTACAAACACTTAGGTTGGAGTCATTAAAACTTGTTTTTAAACCACTCCACAAATTTCTTGTTAACAAACTATAGTTTTGGCAAGTCGGTTAGGACATCTACTTTGTGCATGACACAAGTAATTTTTCCAACAATTATTTACAGACAGATTATTTCACTTATAATTCACTGTATCAACATTCCAGCGGGTCAGAAGTTTACATACACTAAGTTGACTGTGCCTTTAAACAGCTTGGAACAGTCCATAAAATTATGTCATGGCTTTAGAAGCTTCTGATAGGGTGATTGACATCATTTGAGTCAATTGGAGGTGTACCTGTGGATGTATTTCAAGGCCTACCTTCAAACTCAATGCCTATTTGCTTGACATCATGGGGAAATCAAAAGAAATCAGCCAAAAAATTGTAGACCTCCACAAGTCTGGTTCATCTTTGGGAGCAATTTCCAAACGCTTGAAGGTACCATGTTCATCTGTACAAACAATAGTGCGCAAGTATAAACACCATGGGACCATGAAGCCGTCATACCGCTCAGGAAGGAGATGCGTTCTGTCTCCTAGAGATGAACGTACTTTGGTGTGAAAAGTGCAAATCAATCCCAGAACAACAGAGAAGGACCTTGTGAAGATGCTGGAGGAAACAGGTACAAAAGTATCTATATCCACAGTAAAACGCGTCCTATATCGACATAACCTGAAAGGCCGCTCAGCAAGGAAGGAGCCACTGCTCCAAAACTGCCATAAAAATGCCAGACTACAGTTTGCAACTGAGTGGCCATCACAAAGCCCTGACCTCAATCCCATAGAAAATTTGTGGGCAGAACTCAAAAATCGCGTGCGAGCAAGGAGGCCTACAAACCTGACTCAGTTACACCAGCTCTGTCAGGAGGAATGGCCCAAAATTCACCCAATGTATTGTGGGAAGCTTATGGAAGGCTACTCGAAACATTTGACCCAAATTAAACCATTTAAAGGCAATGCTACCAAATACTAATTGAGTGTATGTAAACTTCTGACCCACTGGGAATGTGATGAAAGAAATAAAAGCTGAAATAAATCATTCTCTCTACTATTATTCTGACATTTCACATTCTTAAAATAAAGTGGTGATCCTAACTGACCTAAGACAGGGAATTTTTACTAGGATTAAATGTCAGGATTTGTGAAACATTTAAACTCAGTTTATTTGGCTAAGGTGTGTGTAAACTTCCGACATCAACTGTAAGTGTTCCTAAATGCCTTAGCAAACCTCTGTGGCACTTCTTGGCAACATTGTCCAAGTTATAAGTAGATTAGGCATGAAAACCCCCTGGGTGCATTACCCCCATGTTAGAGAGTGTGACTGCTCGTTTGTCTTGATATGGTTATGCATGCGTTACCTTCCTGGGGGGCTGTCAGAGCTGTGCTGATCCATCTCTCCCCCCTTCCCTCGTCTCCTCTGCTCTCCTCTTCTCTCCTCTCCTGGTTTATGGTCAGGGGAAGGTAGCGCTGGAGGAGGGGCTCTCAGGTCTGGACATTTTATAGCCGCCTGCCAACACTCTCTGTATTGTGACTGGGGCTGGGCGCCACTGCTGCATTCAGAGAGCAGCCCTTAATTGCAGCAGCCAGGAGAACGCTGGACTCACTACCCACAATGCCAGCTTTCTCTCTCCCAGATTATCCTGCCTAACTGCCTTCTGCCTGAGCGGACTATGTGACTGCACTGCACTCACTGACCCTGTACAGTCAGGTCCCTAATTATTGGCACCCTTGATAAAGATGAGTGAAAAAGACTATAAAGTAAAGGATACAAATGCTGAGCTATATTGTATGCCAAAGAGCTCTATTTTCATGTCATCTCATGGTCAGATGACATGGAAATAGAGCTCTTTGGCCATGCACACCAGTGGTTGGATTTGAGTCGAAAAATGGGAGGCAAATGCAGAAAAGTACTTCATACCAACAGTAAAATATGGTGGTGGATCGTTGATGTTATGGGGCTATTTTGCTCCCACTGGTACTGTGGTCCTTGTTAAGGTCAACGGCACTATGAACGTGACCAAGTAGCAGGACATTTTTGCTAAAAACCTGGTTGCCTCTGCCAGGAGGCTAACAATACAGTCTTTTTTGCTGATCTTTATCAAGGGATCCAATAGTTCCGTAACCCACTGTATGTCACTGTGTTGAAATGATGGGGTTTGTTGAGGCTCCAACAGGTTAGACCGTAAACAGGAGTCGTGTTTTAAATGGATCTTGTGTTGGACTTACAAAGATAGACCTTGAATAAACAAATATCACCCGAGTGTTCCTGCACACAGACCCCCACATCATTTGAATTGGGCATTTGTTTATCCAAGGTCTAGTTTTGCATCACAGCAGGAACGTTGTAAACAGACACTTTTTACAAAGGGGAAACACGCGTATTGTCGGACCGCTTGTGCACTGATTTTGGTTATTGCTGTTATTGTTTTTGGCTTACATGTGATTTATTGTGGTTAAAGATTTACTACCGGTTGCTAGGTTTTAAGATCTCTTTTGGCACCAGACTGCCATTCTTTGTGTTGGGGAAATGGCTTCATCGATACAGCTAGGGAGCTACGATCTCAACAGGGCCTGTAGTTTGGCTCATTTCCTTATGTTAAGGACATGGCATGCATGGATTTAAAAGCTTTTGTTACCTATTCAGTAAAAAAAGGAAAGAAATGAATCATGATTTTGTAGCCTATGTATTACTATGCATTCAATCAAATAGAGAGCTATGTGGTTTGTACAACTGAACTGGACCTTGGACAATATGTAGCTGTCACTTCATATTTGTTTTATGATAATAACATTCAATAATCCTCTAACAAACCAGTATGAAAGGCCACTATTTTGAAGTTGCCTTCTCCTATATTTTAACTGTAAAATAATCCATATTGATCTTTTGCCCTTGCCTGTTCCATCTCACCAGGGTTCCAGAGGACTGTAGCCATAGCAGATTCCAACTACAACTGGTTTTATGGGCCCGAGAGCCAGCTGGTGTTCCTGGATCGCTATGTGATGAGGAACGGCAGTGGAAACTGGCTGGCTGAGCTGATCCATCAGAACCGGGTGTTGGAGGGGCCGGGACAGGCCGGGAAGGGACAGAGATGGTGCACACTGCACACAGAGTTCATCTGGTGAGAATCTCTCTCTCTCGTTCTGTCTTTTTCTCTCTTGCTCTTTCTCTCTCTATTGGTTTAAGTGTACTGTCATACACTGAGTGTACAAAACATTAGGAACACCTTCTCTTTCCATGATATAAACTGACCAGCTGATGTCACTTGTTGAATCCACTTCAATCTGTGTAGATAAAGGGAAGAAACATGTCAAAGAAGGATGTTTCTGCCTTGAGACAACTGAGGCATGGATTGTGTATGTGTGCCATTCAGAGGGTGAATGGGCAAGACAAAATATTGAAGTACCTTTGAACAGGATATGGTGGTAGGTGTCAGGTGCATTGGTTTGGGTGTGTCAAGAACTGAAACGCTGCTAGGTTTTTCATGCTGAAAAGTTTCCTGTGTATATCAAGAATGGTCCACCACCCAAAGGACATCCAGCCAACTTGACACAACTGTGGGAAGCATTGGAGTCAAGATGGGCCAGCATCCCTGTGGAATGCTTTTCGACACCTTGTAGAGTCCATGCTCCGACGAATTGGGGCTGTTCTGAGGGCAAAAAGGATTCAACTCAATATTAGGAAGGTGTTCTTAATGTTTTGTACACTCAGTGTACACGCTGATTTACTCAATTATTAATGAAATATTTGCTTTTAGAGCAACTGAATTCAAATGTATGAAATGTATTTCTTGTTGTTTTATTTCCATTCTGCAGGTATGATCCCAGCCTGACTCCCAGGGCTCCTGCAGACTTTGGTACATCCCAACTCCACTACTTTGAGGACTGGGGGGTCGTCACTTATGGAAGTTCTCTACCCGCAGACACCAACCACACCTTCCTCTCCTTTAAGTCGGGGAAGCTGGGTGGACGGGCCATATTTGACATCGTTCACAGGAACAAGTACAAAGACTGGATCAAAGGGTGGCGGAACTTTAATGCTGGCCACGAGCACCCTGACCAGAATAGCTTTACGTTCGCCCCTAACGGTGTTCCTTTTATCACAGAGGCTCTGTACGGGCCCAAGTATACCTTCCTCAACAACGCAGTGCTGTTCTCCCCGGCTACCTCAGGAAGCTGCTTCAAGCCATGGGACGGCCAGGTCACCGAGGCCTGTGACTCCAAGTGGCTGAAGTACAAGGTGGGGCTGCCGGCGGACGCCCAGGGCAGGGTGGAGGCGGCTATGGAAAGGCAGGACATGGTGTTCATCCGTGGGGAGGGCCAGTCGGCATACAACCCTGACCTGAAGATCAGGAGCTTCCAGAGGAACCTGCTGCTCCTGCACCCCCAGTTGCTGGTCCTAGTTGATCATATCCATCTAGAGACAGACAGCCCAACCAGGGCCATGAGTGCTTTCTTCCACAACACGGACCTGCCCTTTAAGGACACCAAAATAGACGGTGTGCACGGAGCCTTTGTCAGACATGGGGAAGACCAATATAAAATGTTTTGGATGGATGACACAGGCTTCAGTGAGAAAGGGGTCTTGGGGTACTGGAACTATCCCCGTGGTTACCCCTATAACGGCTCTAACTATGTGAATGTGACAATGCCTCTGAGGTATCCCCATACCAGGGTGGCCTACATCTTCTTTGGGCCAGGGGTGGACGTGCAGAGCTTTAGTCTGCGTGGCGATGCTAACAGGGTGGACATTTACCTGGCCACCAACGAGCACACCTACACCATCTACCTGCTGACCGGGGAGGTGACCACCAAGCCTCTGTTCGCCATGGTGCTGGTGGACCAGAAGAAAATAGTATTTGAGAAAGCAGCAGGAGTGCTGAACGGCACGCCGGAGGAGGTAGAGGAGTATGTCAACGTAGTAGAGGACAACCTCCAGCACGTCAAGCCTGTTTTCCAGCAGCTGGAGAGACACATCCTGGGCCGGGTACTCAACACGGCCAGCTTCCGCAAGACAGCTGAGCGCCTCCTACAGTTCTCAGACAAGAAGAAGACAGAGGAGGCCATTGAGAAAATGTTTTCTCTGACTAAGAAACAGGGCAAGGGCAAGGGGGGCAGTAAAGCCTTGGGGAACCTTGGGGACAAGCTCTCAGAGAGCCTGCCGGACATCTTTGGACAGATCGAGGTAAGGGAGAAGAAGGAGAGATCGAAGACAACAAAGAGGATTATTGAGGAGAGCCCCGAGGAAGACGGAGACTCCAGGGCCTTTTTGGATTATGGAGACTCCAAAAAAGGCAGGAAGGGAGGCTTCGTGAAGGGTCGCAAGTTCAAGGAGGTCCACATGTTGGCGACGGCCAACAGTGACAGTCTGTCGAACTCATCCTCTTATATCAGACTATTCCTCATATTAAACATAGCCACCTTCTTCCTGCTACTGTCTGTGTTATTGACACGCTTCCAGAGAGGCAGAAGTCTGCACACCCAGAGGTGTTTCTATGGCGTCCTGCTCATCGACAGCTTCATCTTACTCTGCCTCTACTCCTCCTGCTCTCATGCACAGTGTTGACATGATCACTGTGCGACGAGGGGGATGTCCATGTGCAGACCGATTGAACTGTTTGCCATGGGTGAATAAAATGCACCATACGCCTCAGTCTGAGCCAAGTCTACCTGATGAGTGTCCAGGAAAGAATTAATTCCAAATAGGAATTGATAGATTTAATAACGAAATTAAGCCAGACCACCTTTGAGATCCTAAGCTTCTGTGGAGCTTTAGAATGGAGTCTGTGTGAACTTTTTAATGTAGTATTTAGAGTGGAACATGTTGCTTTATATCAAAGATTGCTAGCCACTAAAATGCAGATATATCTGCCTCTCTCTGTGGACATTCTAGAAAGAATGTACATATGTTCAAACAAGATATATTTTTGTGGTATTATTTCTACTCTTGGTAATGAGAAAAGAACAATATGCATAGATGTGCAAATGTGATTTTCATTTTGTATTAGCTTTTGCCTGATGAATGTGGGGACTTTGCAGATAAAAAGCTTTAGAAATATGTTACCTCAGTCGGTGGTCCTCTCTGTGTCCATAACTGAAGTATAATACCAATGCATTTAACCAAATTGGCTTACCCGCATAACCGATCACATTGTCACCCCCACCACCCCAATTTAAGTCTTGTGATATTGTTCTAAAGCTGTCAGGGTCCATGTAATTCCATTTGGAGTAATACATTTGGGAAAGTTAATTTTACTCTCCAACTGTAACAGATTTGCTTTCATGCTCTCGTCTGTATGACTACTTGCAGTATGTTGGTGAAACCCATTCACTTATGCTAGCATAGATTCATGTTATTGTCCATCACCAAACCCACCTAATATAATTACACAACCTGCTCCTCCTCTCGATGTTATGATGTGGAATCGTTGGGAACCAACGTTTCTTGTTGTTACCAACTCTTAACTAATGGGTCTACAGGTGGCACTACAGGGATGAGGACCTTTGACCTTTTGTGTTACTTTGGTTGGGAGGAAACAACTACTCTGCTAGTCATGGATACGTGAGGAAAGGGAGAACTCAAATGCTAGGAGAGGGGTCGATTTTTGGTGGGCATTGGTGGAGGAGATTTGGGGGGGAAATACTGTATGTAAATAGCCTTGTACCTGTATAGACATATCTGTCGCCAAATGAGTGTATGATAAAGTTATCCTCCGATCAGGAGGTTGGTTGTATCAATATGTACTCACTCCTGCTCAGTCACACAGATAATAAGGAGAGACATGCAAACAAGTCTTCACTTCCTCTGGTGTGATTTGGACATGTGAGGGTGGGCACTGTCTCTCTTTCTGTAAATTCCCAGGTTTGTCTACTGAAAATGTGCACGCCAACATTACAATTTAGATTCTAGACACATGACTCCTCTGCCTGCATGTGGGAGGAGCTACAACACAACACATCGCTAGTTGAATTCAATTTGATTAGGTGGGTGGGGTGCTCAATCCACTATACCACTACAGCCTAATCCTGCTGTATCTTGCCAATGAATTTACCTAAACTATGAGTGGAAGCCCTAGTCTCTTGTGACAGCGCAGAGATTTAGTTCTGGGTGCCGAGATTATGAAAGCCCCCGTGACAATCAGTGACAATCAGATAGCATATTTTGGTCAGGGCTGGCTAGCAACAATCAGAATTCATTGTTTTGTCATCTCATTAAAAAACGAATTTTCACTGCCTTTTATCATTGTCATGTCATTCAATAAAGAGTTTTATGCTAAATCAAATGTGATTGAAAGGGTACCAGTATCATGTCTCAAATGTTGTGGTGATGTACAGTACCTGTCAAAAATTTGGACACACCTACTCATTCAAGGGTTTTTCTTAATTTTTTACTATTTTCTACATTGTAGAATAATGGTGAAGAAATCAAAACTATGAAGTAACACATATGGAATCATGTTAGGAACCAAAAAAGTGTTAAACAAATCTAAATATATTTTAGATTCTTCAAAGTAGCCACCTTTTGCCTTGATGGCTACTTTGCACACTATTTTCTACAATGTAGAAAATAGCAAAAATAAAGAAAAACCCTTAAATGAGTAGGTGTGTCCAAACTTTTGACTGGTACTGTAGTGCGATGAGTTCATCATTAATCTCAATGGCCGTGGCTGTGTTTAGGATTGATCCGACTGTCAGAAACATGACCCAGGTAATGAGATAGCCTGGTAATATCAAATGTACGTAGTCCATGACCTTTGACACGTTTTCATCATTGCTCAAATGCCACTTAAGCTGTCAATTCCTATGAACATGAGTAGTGGCACACGAGTCAATCATATACAGTGCCTTCAGAAAGTATTCACACCCCAGGCCTTTTTCCACATTTTGTTGTGTTACAGCCTGATTTTAAAATGGATTAAGTTGAGTTTTTTTGGGGTCACTGGCCTACACACAATACCCCATAATGTCGAAGTAGAATTATGTTTTTAGAAATGTTTACAAATTAATTAAAAATTAAAAGCTGAAATTTCTTGGGTCAATAAGTATTCAACCCCATTGTTATGGCAAAGCTAAGAAAGTTCAGGAGCAAAAATGTGCTTAACAAGTCACATAATAAGTGACATGGACTCACTGTTTGGAAATCTATGGCAAGAACTGAAAAAGGTTGTCCTGCAATGATGAACAACAAATTTGACAGAGCTTGAAGAATTTAGAAAATAATAATATGCAAATGTTTCCCAATCCAGGTGTGGAACGCTCTTAAAGATTTAACAGCTGTAATTGCTGCCAATGGTGATTCTAAGATGTATTGACTCAGGGGGTTGAATACTTTTCTAATCAAGATATATTACTGCTTTATTTTTCATAATTGTTTTTACAGATGTAAAAAAAAAATTTTTTTTTAAATACTTTGATATTACAGAGTATTTTGTGTAGATCGTTGACAAAAACATGACAATTAAATCCATTTTAATCCCACTTTAACACAGCAATATGTGGAACAAGTCAAAAGGTGTGAATACTTTCTGAAGGCACTGTATAGGCAAAATGTCTGTCTCTCTCTAATACTGTAGGCTACAGTATTTTGATATTTGTCCTTGGCAGTAGATCATTGCCAGATGTGCTCTATAGAGTTCACTTATGTAAAAGTGATTTGGCTGGGCAAGCTACTCAAGAGAGAGAAAACACAATCCAGGCTCCTATATAATCCACCCACAACCAAGTCAGAATCACTCAAACTCAAACTCTAGATGCACTAACAAATACAGATGTTATATTCACTGCATTTATGAATGTAAAACCTCCAGGACAATGTTTTCCTATTTAAAAAAAAAAAAAAAGACTGAAAACCTGTAAGACTCTAGTGTTTACCTACCTACGATAACCAGTTCATCTTCGGTTTTAGCGTCAGATTAGAGGTGTCACTCACACTCACTCATAGAACAAACTGTACACTACAGCAAAGAGGCTTCATATAGGTTTTCCATCCTTTCTGCCTACCTACACTGTACTGTACTCGTACTGAATAGGCTCCAAGGTTCTGCTGCCACCTGTCGGTAATTGTGTGCCTAGCGACATTATGGACGTGGAACAAGATGCTTAATGTCCTCTGCGCCAGACGGGGTCGCTGTATAATTTCCAGCTCCATGATAGAACCGTCTCGCTCTCCGTCGAAAATGTTGGAACCCGTTCTCCCGAGAGAGGGCTTAGACCGTTCGAGCATGGATTGTGCATTGAGAGTTCTTGGAGGTGATCGTGTCAAAAATGGGGGCGCGAGTTGCACGGTTGTTTAGGAATTTTAATTTAGAAAACCGAGTACATCGTGAGATTGGGAAGGCAAAACCTGAAGTGGCACCCCGACATCTGACCCATATTGATCCTGTTCAGAGTACAGAGGGTGAGTACATAGGGATTTTTGTTATTGCATTGAAGAACTTGTGTAAGTCGGGAGGGTCAACTCAGCCGGTAGCTACGCCAGCCAGGCTGTTAGCAAGTATAACATAGCTTGCTGTCCTGGCCAGTGTTTCTTAACGTTACAGCTTTGTAGCTATTTGAAACCAAGGTTTTAGTGTTGAGTACGTATTTGTGGTTTTCCAATTCTGTAACAAGCACAAGCTAAGATACCTAAGTAGCTAGCAGCAAAGATGGCAAATGACCCATTCAACACTAGGGTTCACCCTCTGCTTCTAACGTCATGATCGGCTGCCAGTACATACCAGTCTATCACAGTCACACATCTTTAATATGTTGTCCTTTGTCCCCTGAGGCCTAAACGATTTTGTTTCCTTCAGTTACTGAGATCAATGATGCCATCCACAAGAGAAACGACCCCCTCCTGGTGTTGCTGAAGTCTGTGTATGTGGAATCAAAGGATACTACCGAGGTGAGAGCCTAAAATAATGACTATTCAATTGACATTTCAAATGAGGGCTATTTGCTTGATTGGCACCCTACTCTGTTTCAATACAAACAGGCTCCAAAGGAGATGACTGAGGAGAACGTGGAGGAGCGCAGACCACTGAAGTTCAGCCTACCGGGGGACCCCTATGGGATTGTAGAGATCACTGATGTCCCCAAAGGCAAACTGTCTATTGTTGAGGCACTAAAAGCCCTGAACAATCACAAGAATGCTCCCCAAACATGGACATTGGACAAGGTTGCCCAGGAGTACTCTCTTGACTTGAGAGACACTAAAGCACTTCTAGAGCATTTCATCCCCTTCGAGGTGAAGATCATTCCTCCCAAGACGAAGGACGACGCAAAGCAGATCAAAGATACCTAGGACAAATATGCAGTATACCTGGCCTTTTAAAGACCTCTATCAGCCAAGTGAATTATTGATGTATGTTAATGTACTATAAGGTTGTCTGCCTTGCTTCAAGGTTCAGGATAGGAATAGAGAACGTGTGGAATTATTTGTTTTTCGGTTACGAAACGAGGGAGACGCATGATGTTAAACCCAGTACACTACTGTTACCGCTACTCCAAGGAAAGCTAGCTTCATTGTGGTAATGGTACTCAGTGTTGTAAACGGCAAGGTCGTAACGCTACTCCATATGATTGGTGTCAATCGTCAGCAAATCTCTATACACATTTTAATAATGACTAAATCAACCAATTATATAAATGTATGAATGACGTGATATTGGCCTGCAAATCCATTCATGCTACTTCACTAATTACTTTCCTAACAAGGCTTTCATCCCTGTGTCACGACTGACAGTAAATTGACTGTCACTTGCTAATTTGGCATCTTTCTACAAATCGCAATGTACTCTTAAATTTTTAATTTATATGAGCCAATGTTATGTATTTTTGTAATTCCTTTTAAGAGTGGAAAACATTTTGATGTTGGATTTTTTTGTCTTCTGGGTATCCAAGCAAGCACTTGTGTTTTAAATACTGTATCATGATTATATACACTACATGACCAAAAGTATGTGGACACCTGCTTGTCGAACATCTCATTCCAAAATCATTGGCATTAATATGGAGTTGGTTCCTTCTTTGCTGCTAAAACGGCCTCCACTCTTCTGGGAAGGCTTTCCACTAGATGTTGGAACATTGCTGCAGGGACTTGCTTCCATTCAGCCACATGGATTAGTGAGGTCGGGCACTGATGTTGGGCGATTAGGTCTGGCTCGCAGTTCGCATTCCAATTCATCCCAAAACTGTTCGGTGGGGTTGAGGTCAGGGCTCTGTACAGGCCAGTCAAGTTCTTCCAAACCGATCTCAACGAACCATTTCTGTATGGACCTCGCTTTGTGCACAGGGGCATTGTCATGCTGAAACAGGAAAGGGCCTTCCCCAAACTGTTGCCACAAAGTTGGAAGCACAGAATTGTCTAGAATGTCATTGTATGCTATAGCATTAAGATTTCCCTTCTGGAGCTAAGGGGCCTAGCCTGATGGATGAAAAACTGCCCCAGACCATTATTCCTCCTCCACCAAACTTTACAGTTGGCACTATGCATTCGGGCCGGTAGCGTTCTCCTAGCATCCGCCAAACCCTGATTTGTCTGTCGGACTGCCAGATGGTGAATTGTGAATCATCACTCCAGAGAGTGTTTCTACTGCTCCAGAGTCCAATGGTGGCGAGCTTTACACCACTCCAGCTGAAGCTTGGCGTTACGCATAGTAACCGTAGGCTTGTGTGCGGCTGCTTGGCCATGGAAACCCATTTCATGAAGCTCCGGACGAAAAGTTATTGTGCTGACGTTGCTTCCAGAGGCAGTTTGGAAGTCGGAGGTGAGTGTTGCAACTCAGGACAGATGATTTTTACAAAAGGAAATGTAAATGATAAACTATTGATCAGTAACACAATGACTGCTTTCAAGTGAGTACTACAGTATAGTAGTGTTCATCGTCGGTCACTAGACCTTTGCTATAATTTGAAAACTTCCAAACACCTTTTGGATAAGATCACTGTTTGTGGGAATATCCTTCCTAAATTGTGTCATACACTGAGTGTACAAAACATTCGGAACATATATAGACTGACCAGGTGAAAGCTATGATCCCTTACTGGTGTCACTTGTTAAATCCACTTCAACCAGTGTAGATGAAAGGGAGGAAACAGGTTAAAGAAGGATTTTTAAGCCTTGAGACATGGAAGGTGTGTGTGCCATTCAGAAGGTGAATGGGCAAAATAAATTATTTAAGTGACTTTGAATGGGGTATGGTAGTAGGTGTCAGGCGCACTGGTTTGTGTATCAAGAACTGCAACGCTGCTGGGTTTTTCACACTCAACAGTTGCTTGTGTGTATCAAGAATGGTCCACCACCCAAAGGACATCTAGCCAACTTGACACAACTGTGGGAAACATTGGAGTCTACATGGGCTAGCATCCCTGTGGAACGGTTTCGACACCTTGTATAGTCCATTGAGGCTTTTCTGAGGGCAAAAGGGGGTTAAACTCAATATTAGGAAGGTGTTCCTAATGTTTTGTACACTCAGTGTACTTTGCAGGGCCATTATTTCATAAAAGAGTAGAATCATGATGATGCTGTTTACTTTCTGTGAACATTTATGATGTGGATTATTGAGATGTTTCATTTAATAAATCAAACACATTATTTTAGCAAAATAGTGGACATTGTTTTAAAAAGAACAACAAAGCGGACACGCCTCCTGTGTTTTGGTAGATAGCTGAGGGATGGTCTTGGAGAAATGTAACCACTCTCAAGTTTATACATTTATATTTTAGCAGACGCTCTTTATCCGGAGTGACTTACAAGCATTTAGGGTTAAGTGCCTTGCTCAAGAGCACATTTTTCACCTAGTTGGCTCGGGGATTCAAACCAGCTACCTTTCAGTTACTGGCCCAACGCTCTTAACCGCTAGGCTACCTGCCACCCATGAAATATTGCTTGCTCTAGTGGTTACCCTCAACAGCTCAGGGCACCTGGAACAGACTGACACTAAAGTGAACACTTGCTACAGTGGTCCCTAACAGTACACAGAGCTATTAGTTATGGGGGAAAAATCTATAGTTACTTATCACAATGTTATTTTGTGAGGATATATCGATATTTGGCTCCAAGTATCAATTTGTATACAGCGCTTGTCGGCTGTACCGGCGCCAAAACTCAATTTCCCAGCCCAGAGCTATGGATGCAAGGACTAACCATCCATGATATTGAAATGTATAGTTTTAACCATGTTATACAGTGTTTACATGGAGATTGTTTTACTCCAATGTTTGTAAACAATCGTGTGTTTTTGGTTATGATGGGGTATGACTTGAACCAAGCTCATGAGGCATTTATAAGTTATATTCTTCAAGAATCAATGGGTATACAGTGGCAAGAAAAAGTATGTGAACCCTTTGGAATTACCTGGATATCTGCATAAATTGATCATACAATTTGATCTGATCTTCATCTAAGTCAGTCACAATAATAGACAAACACAGTGTGCTTAAACTAATAACACACAAATTATTGTAGTTTTCTTGTCTATATTGAATACATAATTTAAACATTCACAATGTAGGTTGGGGAAAGTTTGTGAACCCCTAGGCTAATGACTTCTCCAAAAGCTAATTGGAGTCAGGAGTCAGCTAACCTGGAGTCCAATAAATGAGATGAGATTGGAGATGTTGGTTGGAGCTGCCCTGCTCTAAAAAAACACTCACAAAATTTGATTTTGCTATTCACAAGAAGCATTGCCTGATGTGAACCATGTCTTGAACAAATGAGATCTCAGAAGCCCTAAGATTGCCAATTGCTGACCTGCGTAAAGCTGGAAAGGGTTACAAAAGTATCTCTAAAAACCTTGATGTTCATCAGTCCACGGTAAGACCAAGTACAGCACGGTTGCTACTCTCCCTAGGAGTGGCCGTCCTGCAAAGATGACTGCAAGAGCACAGCGCAGAATGCTCAATGAGGTTAAGAAGAATCCTAGAGTGTCAGCTAAACACTTACAGAAATCTCTGGAACATGCTAACATCTCTGTTGACGAGTCTACGATACGTTAAACACTAAACAAGAATGGTGTTCATGGGAGGACACCACGGAAGAAGCCACTGCTGTCCAAAAAACATTGCTGCACGTCTGAAGCAAAAGAGCACCTGGATGTTCCACAGCGCTACTGGCAAAATATTCTGTGGACAGATGAAACTACAGTTGAGTTGTTTGGAAGGAACACACAACACTATGTGTGGAGAAAAAAATGCACAGCACACCAACATCAAAACCTCATCCCAACTATAAAGTATGGTGGAGGGAGCATCATGGTTTGGGGCTGCTTTGCTGCCTCAGGTCCTGGACAACTTGCTATCATCGACAGAAAAATGAATTCCCAAGTTTATCAAGACATTTTGCTGGAGAATGTAAAGCTATCTATCCGCCAATTGAAGCTCAACAGAAGTTGGGTGATGCAACAGGACAACGACCCAAAACACAGAAGTAAATCAACAACAGAAGAAAATACGCCTTCTGGAGTGGTCCAGTGAGAGTCCTGACCTCAACTCGATTGAGATGCTGTGGCATGACCTCAAGAGAGCAGTTCACACCAGACATCCCAAGAATATTGTTGAACTGAAACAGTTTTGTAAAGAGGAATGGTCCAAAATTCCTCATGACTGTTGTGCAGGTCTGATCGGCAACTACGGAAAATGTTTGGTTGAGGATATTGCTGCCAAAGGAGGGTGAACAGGGGTTCACATACTTTTTCCACCATGCACTGTGAATGTTTACACTGTATATTCAATAAAGACATGAAAACCTAGAATTGTTAGTATGTTAGTAGTTTAAGCAGACTGTGCTTGTCTACTGCTGTGACTTAGATGAAGATCAGATCTTATTGCAGATGAAGATCAGATATTTTTGCAGAAATCCAGGTTATTCTAAAGGGTTCACATACTTTTTCTTGCCACTATATAAATGGAAAAATGGAAAGAAGGGGATGCAGGCTATCTACTACATGCACAAAACGTGTAATATTAAGAACATCTAATGACCAAACCCTATACTTTATGGAACCTTGTAATATTGTATTTATCTCTGTGTTTGATTGTATACAATGTACCAATACAACGTTTATATGCACGTGCCCCGTTGGACTAGATCTTGAACCATAACGTTACGCCTCTTTATGGCCATTTGTCCATTTCAATTGGAGCTCTGGATAATGGGTGTGTCCTAACAAAGGACCCTACCCGAGCTGTCCATACTATTGGATGATGGGACTGTCAGTTAACCAGTATACGGACAGTGATCGTAGTTCGTAACAGAGATTGAATATTATACCGTCAACCCCGAATAGTGAAAAACGAAATTATCATTCTCAGGATAACAGAAAGATGAGGGTTGGAAAGAAAATGAAATTACTGACATTCAAATTGTTTAATGCCTCTCTGAGTCATGATTTTGTCTTGTAAACAAATCTAGCGGTGTTTTCTTTTGTCGGAGAACCCATTCCCTGCAAAACAAAGACTGAATGATACGCGGAACTACATTTTACTTACCGCTTTTGTTGAATTGTGTAGGTGGCATTGCCCGTTTTTCGCACTGTAAATAATGTTATTTGATTAGATTTATGAATTCGCGTGCAATGAGAGATTAAAACAGTATATCTAGTTGTGACTTCGAGGAATTACAAAAAGCATCTGGACAGCGAATTGGATCAACTGAAAGAATGAAATGAGCAGCGAGGAATTGTCTGTCTACTGAAACCCAACGATGTCAACCTGACTTTGGAAGGAAAACGGTAATTTCACTTGAGGATTCTGCTGTAACAAACAATACTACTCCCTAAAAAGTGGTTTAATTAATACAATGTAAACATATTTTCAAAAAATTCTGCTTGTTTGATGAAACTAATTTTAGGTTCTCATCAAACAAGCATTTGATCTTACATTTAATTCCACAGTATAATAATAATGTTATCAAAAATATCCAAATAAATAGGCCTACACTCAAAAGAATGCTGAGTTAAAAACAACTCAATTTGGGTTATTTGGTAACCCAGCGCTGGGTTATTTTGATCCTGACAGTTGTGTTTTTGGAATTACACAAATATGGGTTAATTTGTAAGTAAAGAGACTTGGGGTTTGTAAGGATAGCCCAAGGCTTAATTTAACCATCAGTTGGGTTTTTATTCACTTTCATGCTGGGTATTTCTTTATGTAATCCAGATACTTATTTTTGGCCACATGTGAGAGTAAATGTCATTCCTGTTGATCATGTTAAGTTTGTACACTGCACATTTAAACTTTCCTTGATTATTTTTCCATATTTAGATATTCAATTATAAAATTAATAACATTATTATGTACATATTATAACAGTGGTAACTATCCCAATGTTGGGATATAAACTCAGCGGACAGTTTATTAAGTACACTAACCCGTTCAAAAAAATGGTTTGCCCATTTTGAAGATGTTATTGGGTGGGTGATGTGGTGATGTAAGCAACTTTGAGCGTGGTGTGATCGTCTGTGGCAAGTGCGCCCGTTCCAGTATTTCAGAAACTGCCGGCCTCTTGGGCTTTCCACGTACAACGGTGTCTAGGGTTTACAGAGAATGTTGCAACAAACATAAGACATCCAGTCAATGGCAGTCCTGTGGGCGAAAACAGCTCTTTGATGAAAGGTCGAAGGAGAATGGCAAGAATCGTGCAAGCTAACAGGCGGGCCACAAACTGGCAAATAACGGTCCTTTTCTCAGATGAGTGATTGCAGCAGACGACCTCACCATGTTCCACTCCTATCAGCTAAAAACAAGAAGAATCGGTTCCAGTGGGCATGCGATCACAAACACTAGACAATTGTGGAATGGAAAAACAGATTCTTGAATAGAGAAGGGGGGGGAAAATATCCCAGCAATAAAGTAAGAAATAATGCATTGCTGGGTCAAAAATACAGATATAACAATAACCCAGAAAAGAGTAAAAAGCGACCCTCTGCTGTGTCAAAATAACCACGTTTTTGGGGTAAATAAAACATCCCAACATGGGTTATTCACGCAACCCAGCTGGCTGGGTCAAAGTATCCCAGTGTGTGTTTTGTCCAATATTTACCCAGTGCTGAGTTACCAGATAACCGAAATTGGGTTATTTTTAACCCATTATTTTTTTAGTGTGTGCAGTTCATTCGGAAAGTATTCAGACCACTTTACTTTTTCCACATTTTGTTACAATGCAGCCTTATTCTAAAATGTATGGGGAAAAAATGTCCTCGTGAGTTTACACACAATACCCCAAAATGACAAAGTGAAAACCGTTGTTTTGAATTTTTTGTAAATGTATCAAAAATAAAAGCATGAATACCTTATTTACATAAGTATTCAGACCATATCCTATAAGACTCGAAATTGAGCTCATGTGCATCTTGTTTCCATTAATCATCCCTGACATGTTTGTACAATTTGATTGGAGTCCACCTGTGGTAAATTCAATTGATTGGACATTATTTGGAAAGGCACACACCTGTCTATATAAGGTCCCACAATTGCAGTGCATGTCAGCAAAAACCAAGCCATGAGGTCAAAGGAATTGTCCGTAGAGCTCCGAGGCACAGATCTGGGGAAGGGTACCAAAACATGTCTGCAGCATTGAAGGTCCCCGAGAACACAATGGCCTCCATCATTCTTAAAGGGAAGAAGTTCAGAACCACCAAAACTCTTTCTAGAGCTGGCCGCCCGGCTAAACTGAGAAATCGGGGGAGAAGGGCCTTGGTCAGGGAGGTGACCAAGAACACGATGGTCACTCTGACAGAGCTCCATAGTTCTTCTGTGGAGATGGGATAACCTTCCAAAAGGACAACCATCTCTGCAACACTCCACCAATCAGATGGCCAGACGGAATCCACTCCTCAGTAAAAGGCACATGACAGCCCACTTGGAGTTTGCCAAAAGGTACCTAAAGGACTCTCAGACCATGAGAAACAAGATTCTCTGGTCTGATGAAACCAAGATTGAACTCTTTGGCCTGAATGCCAAGCGTCACATCTGGAGGAAACCACGCAACACTCATCACCTGTCCAATACCATCCCTATGGTGAAGCATGGTGGTGGCAGCAGCATGCTGTGGGTATGTTTTTCAGCGGCAGGGACTGTGAGACTAGTCAGGATCAAGGTAGAGATGAACAGAGCAAAGTACAGAAGGATCTTCCGGACCTCAGACTGGGGCAAAGGTTCACCTTCCAACAGGACAACAATCCTAAGCACACAGCCAAGACAACGCAGGAATTGCTTTGGGACAAGTCTCTGAATGTTATTGAGTGGCCCAGCCAGAGCCCGGACTTGAACCCGATCGAACATGTCTGGAGAGACCTGAAAATAGCTGTGCAGCGACACTCTCCTCCCAACCTGACAGAGCTTGAGAGGATCTGCAGAGAAGAATGGGAGAAACTCCCCAAATACAGGTGTGCCAAGCTTGTAGGGTCATACCCAAGAAGACTCAAGGCTGTAATCGCTGTCAAAGGTGCTTCAACAAAGTACTGAGTAAAGGGGCTGAATGCTTATGTAAATTTGATATGTTTATATATATATTTTTATACATAAAAAAAAAAGTCTAAAAACCTGATTTTGCTTTGTCATTATGGTGTATTGTATGTAGAATGATGTGGGGGGAATAAGGTTGTAACGTAACAAAATGTTGAAAAAATGCAGGGGTCTGAATACTTTTCGAATGCACTGTGTACACTCACAACATTTTTTTAAATCAACTAAACTCAGCAAAAATAAATGGCCTCTCACTGTCAACTGTGTTTATTTTCAGCAAAATTAACATGTGTAAATATTTGTATGAACATAACAAGAATCAACAACTGGGACATAAACTGAACAAGTTCCACAGACATGTCACTAACAGAAATGAAATAATGTGTCCCTGAACAAAGGGGGGGTGGGGGGGTCAAAATCAAAAGTAACAGTCAGTATCTGGTGTGGCCACCAGCTGCATTAAGTACTGCAGTGCATCTCCTCCTTATGGACTGGACCAGATTTGCCCGTTCTTGCTGTGAGATGTTACCCCACTCTTCCACCCAGGCACCTGCAAGTTCCCAGACATTTCTGGGGGGAATGGCCCTAGCCCTCACCGTCCGATTCAACAGGTCCCAGATGTGCTCAATGGGATTGAGATCCGGGCTCTTCGCTGGCCATGGCAGAACACTGACATTCCTGTCTTGCGGGAAATCATGCACAGAATGAGCAGTATGGCTGGTGGCATTGTCATGCTGGAGGGTCATGTCAGGATGAGCCTGCAGGAAGGGTACCACATGAGGGAGGAGGATGTCTTCCCTGTAACGCACAGCGTTGAGATTGCCTGTAATTACAACAAGCTCAGTCCGATGATGCTGTGACACACCACCCCAGACCATGACAGACCCTCCACCTCCAAATCGATCCCGCTCCAGAGTACAGGCCTCGGTGTAACGCTCGTTCCTTCGACGATGAACGCGAATCCGACCATCAACCCATGTGAGACAAAAGCGCGACTCGTCAGTGAAGAGCACATTTTGCCAGTCCTGTCTGGTCCAGCGACGGTGGGTTTGTGCCCATTGGCAACGCTGTTGCCGGTGATGTCTGGTGAGGACCTGCCTTACAACAGGCCTACAAGCCCTCAGTCCAGCCTTTCTCAGCCTATTGCGGACAGTCTGAGCCCTGATGGAGGGATTGTGCGTTCCTGGTGTAACTCGGGCAGTTGTTGTTGCCATTCTGTACCTGTCCCGCAGGTGTGATGTTCGGATAGGTAGCCTCTAGGCCTACTTCTATCCATGCGTGTCCTTACTCAACATTGACAGGAGCGCTCCAAACAAAAGACAACGACTAAATTGACAAAACTTGTAAATGGAATGAAATATACCAAAATCTGTTTCTCACAAGTGTAGCATAGGTTGAATGCATGAAAATAAATGACCATAATCAAAGTAACAAACATTGTAGATGAGAAATTATAGGAATGAATGGTAAATGTACTACTGGTGATATGTAATGGGGAATTGATATACACTAGCAATCAAATGCAAACAATTCACACAATGAAATTATGAAACAATGAATGTGCAAAAATTGGCAGGAGAGAGCCCATTCTGGAGAGGAGTGCATTGTGTATCTGGGCGCATGGTCAAGCCGACTTCTGCATTGGCCATGCAGAATTTATGGTGATATGGCCTCAACAGAGGTCAGGGAATTCATACTTTTGCACTTCGTGGATCAGTGCAGAACTGTTGTCAAGGAAGGGAGTTAAAAAATAAATAAAAAATGTTTACCTTTATTTAACTAGGCAAGTCAGTATAGCTAGGTAATTTATTCCTGAATGAAAATTATTAATGTTTGCTAGCTAGCTTTTTACTCACTGTTTTTGGTCAAGCACAATGCCTTTCCCATTTGTCCAGGGTTGCCAGGTCAAGCTAAATTTGTAGCCAATGACTACTCAAAACCTGCCCACAAGGCCTGAAAACTAGCCCAAAATTGGTTTTTTCGCAGCAAGAGAGGAGTTGCCACATTTAGCCAATAAACCCTTTTTCCATTACGTTATCGTGTGAAGGAATCTCAATTGAACTTCTAACGACTTAAGAAGCAAAATTTGGTTTTCCATCTAAATAATCATTATTGCGAGGTAATGTGACTAATAAAGGAATTGGAATATGTTGCAAGAGTAAATATAATTTCAAATATAAACTAAAAAAAACAAATATTAGGCAATTTTTTGGCAATTGTGCCGTTATTATGTGCCAGATGTTAAGACAACAAACCGTTATAAATTTGTAAGATTGACTTGTAATTTCAATAGGCATTGGCTGGGCCTACTGAATAAAATATGGTTTTATGATTGTAATTCAACTTTGCCATGGTTTGGTTAGCTAGATGCAGGTAACCTATAGGCTAGCCCCTGATAGGTCTACATCTCATTTCAGATAGCGTACAGTAGCCTAGGCAAGATGTAAAAGGAACGATTTAGCAGCTTGCTTAGTTCAAATACACAGACTAATTTATTCAACATGAACAGAGAGGCAATTTCTAGGTAGGAAGTGCTTGAGTTGCCCAATAGCCTGCTGGAATAGGCTACTGAGGATGGGGACATCATTTCAATCACTGAATCAAATATGAATAATATGGATATGAACTGAATAGGCCAATGCTTGTAAACAACAGCAAGTGTTTTTTTTACCTGCAGCCTAATCTGAATGATTGTTACCATCAATCTAATGCACTCTAACAACAGCTGATCGGCAGTTGCGATAGGATTGTGACCATGATCACAATTGATCACTTCCAACTTGATTAACTAAACAAGGCCATTAATAATTGCTTAATAACACAAGGCTACAACAACAATAATCTGAAATTATAGGCTTTTTATAAAATCTGTTTGCCAGGTACAGGTAGGCTACACAAGCGGCACGAATTGATTTGCAATTACTCCTGTGATATCGTTTCAACATATTTTTTTGTATAAAACTGTGCAAAGCTGTCATCAAGGCAAAGGGTGTTTAACACTTTTTTGGTTTCTAACATGATTCCATATGTGTTAGTTCATCATTTTGATGTCTTCACTATTATTGTACTATGTAGAAAATAGTAAAATAAAGAAAACCCCTGGAATGAGTAGGTGTGTCCAAACTGTTGACTGGTACTGTATATTTTTAAGAAATTGCCATGGAAGTAGCCCAAAAACCCGCAACCCGCGACCAATACTTTTTCACCGCGACATTGTTTTCAAAGTAGCCCAATTTAGCATGAAAATTGCAGACATGGCAACCCTGATTGCCTGGTAGACTTGCTAAACAGCTGCGACAATTCTCATTCACGAGCTTGCCAGATCATCTGGATTTGGTGGGAGAATTAACCGACCCACTGGGTCATATCTCAATAACCCAACATCAATAACCCAGTATTAACAACCCAAGCGTGATATTTTTAAAGAAAACAACCCAACTAAGTGATCCAATGCCTGCAACCCAGTAGTGTGTAGGCTTTGAAATGATATACCCTCACAATCAATCATTTCCAGTGATGAGATATTCTTTAAATAGGCCGGCACATAATATTTGAAATTGACAGCTGTAATGGCTGACTGTAGGCTATAGTTTTAGTTTAATCACTAGTGACTGATTTCGACACCTCTTACCATGTTAAACAGGACTACTGCAGAGCTGCCAACTCTCACGCATTTGGGATTTGTCTTGAAGATTGGGTGATTTTGAGAAATTAATTGTTATAAAAAATAACATTTTCAAACACCGCCACATGGGAAACATAGATCAGGGGTGGTCAACCCTTCTGGAGAGCAATCAAGATTTTCTTCCAGACCTATTTTAAAGAGATGGTTCACCCAAATGACACAATACTATATGTTTTTGTCCTTACCTTGAAAGCAATCTATGGACAAGGAGACTGCAGTCTATGATTTGGTTACCCACTGACATCAACCATTAATATTAGTATTTCCTGTGCAGAGTATTGGTGTAGTGGTAACACTCCCCAACATTTTCTACCTGACAACAAGGATCCCTGCTTCCAACCTCCACACTGCTTCTCCCATTTGCCTATCTCCCCATCTAATTTCATTAGTGTCTGAATAAAGTGTCAAACCACCTAAGATTTCACCCCCACCAAAAAAAGAAATCTCAATTTTGAGGGTTAAATTAATGTTCAAAGCATTCTGAATACACCTGACCTGTGTTTTCCCCCCCTGGTCATAGTCTTAAGCCATGTCAAAAACGTAAAATTGCAGGAAATTAGCTTTTAAAACAGTACAATTTTCCTAGGGGAGGACCCCCAGGCCCCATCTAGGCAAAATTTTACTCCAAGCTTTCTTCAATAGTCAGCAGCCCTGCTACTATTATTTGTAACTTTGCTACTCTGAGAATTACTCAGCTTTATTATGTTTTATTTCACCTTTTGATAACTGAACAACATTATCCAGCTCAGTAACAAATGTGTAATTACAATTCCTACACTCAAAAAGAGAAACACAATTTCCTTTGTTGACTGCTTTTTCAACTTTCTCCCATAGTCGCAGGCTAGTTACCGGGGCAAATGATCATCTAAGGCTAAACGGACTATATGATACATCAACTAAAACATTCAAAATAGTAGGACACATACCTAGTTTATTTTTGTAGTGGTTGTTAAAAGGCTCAAAAGCTTTTTGAAAGAGATAAAAAGCGACCAGATAGAAATTCGAGCTGGATGCAGGTCCCTGTTGCTAGGTTCCACAACTACTCAACACGCAGTGTTATCATTGACTTGCAAGGTACCAGGCAGATCCTTTTTTAGCAGTTACTATGGTTTCTGTGGATATATGTACTTGAAATCGAAAACATGTTCCTCTAATATTTTTCTTTGTCTTCCATCACATTTTTTAAATGACTCTATTATGCTGAACATCTGAATAGGGACTCTGCTTGTACGAATACTGTTCATGTTCCCAATTCATGGTTAAAAGTGATAGGTTCAAATGCTGCTTCTTTGTGTATCGCCGCCAATTTACTTTTGAGTCATTCTGTATGAAAAGGGAACAGATACTCTAGGCCTTTCATTTAGCACGAAGGATTGTCTTTTGGATAACTGAAAACTCTGTAATGAGGAAATTGACCATATACTTCATTTCGGGAATTATGTACAAATTAGAACACAAGACAGCTACAACAGTGCAGAATTGGTGCGACTTTGTCTATCAACAGTGTCTGTCATAGCATCCTAATGAGAGGAGAGGGCAGAGCGTTAAGATCAGTCCGTGTCAGTGAGAAGTCAGGAGGCAGACATAGATTTCAGTCAGGCTTGTTTGCACACATCCACACGTATCCTTTTGGTTCTATTCATAATCTAGCCGTGCGTATTCTAACCCTGTTGTCAAGGTAAGCGGAGGAACACACAATGCCCCAGTCAGTGTATTATTGCCTAATAATACACTTGTTCCTGTTCTATTATGGTAGCCTGGTAGCCTGTTTATCTAATTAATACAACATTTTACCCTCTCCTTTGCTCTGGTGGGGTAACTTTGACATAATTATAGTTCTGCAGCATGGTAAATGGATAGAATTTGCCTCAAGGTTTCGGACTAGCAACAGCCGTCACACAATCATATCCTCCCGGCAGTGAACAGAAAAATTAGAACAAATTTACATTTTTACTGACAGTTATTTAATAAGCTTTGAATCCCCTGTAATCGCTTTGTCTGTTCAACCCACATGGAATGACTAAAGCTAGAAATGAGAGAAGAGAGCATATTGGAAAGTGCTGCGGAAGTCTAAGACAAAATCACGTTCATGGATAAGACTGCTTATAGTCTGCCGCTTTTAACACCGCCAGTCCTAATCTAACATAGGAAAAGCGGGTCCAACATTTTCTGTTTGACGTTTGCCATGGAGCCATTGTAAATGATACCAGTCAGTCTAAAATAACAGTATCCAATGTTTATATTAGTGATAAGCCTTTTTTATTGAAGTCTTGAGTTGTCCCCAGAAAAACATTGACTTGGACTAAAAATCTCTCCCTGGCACGGATCAAATAATTCAGGAAATTGCTAGGACATTTTGGCGATAGAGAGCATTGGTAAGCCAGTTTTTTTAATACAATTTTATTTAACCTTTATTTTACTAGGCAAGTCCATTAAGAACAAATTCTTATTTACAATGACCGCCTACCCCGGACAAACACGGACGATGCTGGGCCAATGGTGCACCGCCCTATGGGACTCCCAATCACGGCCGGATGTGATACAGCCTGGTTGTGTTGGCATGCTTTTAATAGTGCAGTAACCGGGCTTACACGTACATAGCCAGGCTGCAACTGCATACTACCTTCAGTCTTCTTGTGTATGATGACGTTCAGAGACTTGTCCCGAAGCCACTCATGCGTTGGCTTGGCTGTGTGCTTAGGGTCGTTGTCCAATTGGAAGGTGAACCTTCACCCCAGTCTGAGGTCCTGAGCGCTCTGGAGCAGGTTTTCATCAAGGATCTCTCTGTACTTTGCTCCGTTCATCTTGCCTCGATCCTGACTGGTCTCCCAGTCCCTGCCGCTGAAAAACATTCCCACAGCATGATGCTGCCACCACCATGCTTCACCGTAGGGATGGTGCCAGGTTTCCTCCAGACGTGAAGCTTGGCATTCACACCAAAGAGTTCAATCTTGGTTTCATCAGACCAAAGAATCTTGTTTCTCATGGTCTGAGAGTCTCAGGTGCCTTTTGGCAAACTCCAAGCGCGCTGTCATGTGCCTTTTACTGGCTTCTGAGCGATAGTAGTACTTCTGTAAGGTTCTCTCATCTCCACAGAGGGACTCTAGCGCTCTGTCAGAGTGGCCATCGGGTTCTTGGTCACCTCCCTGACCCAGGCCCTTCTCCCCCGATTGCTCTGTTTGGCCGGGCAGCCAGCTCTAGGAAGAGTCTTGGTGGTTCCAAACTTCTTCTATTTAAGAATGATGGTGGCCATTGTGTTCTCGGGGACATTTAATGCTGCAGAATTGTTTTACCCTTCCCTAGATCTGTGCCTCGACACAATCCTGTCTCGGAGCTCTACGGACAATTCCTTCGACCTCGTGGCTTGGTTTTTGCTCTGACGTGCACTGTCAACTGTGGGACCTTATATAGACAGGTGTGTGCCTTTCCAAATATTGTCAAATTAATTGAATTTACCACAGGTGGACTCCAATGAAGTTGTAGAAACATGGAATGGAAACAGGATGCACCTGAGCTCAATTTTGAGTCTCATAGCAAAGGGTCTGAATACTTATGTAAATAAGGTATATCTGTTTTTTATTTTTAATACATTTGAAAAAAATCAAAAAACCTGTTTTTGCTTGGTCCTTATGGTTTATTGCGTGTAGATTGCTGAGATTGATTTTATATTTCATCCATTTTAGAACAAGGCTAACGTAACAAAATGTGGAAAAAGTCAAGGGTTCAGAATACTTTCCGAAGGCATTGTACATGCAGATCAATGCGTATATAAACGTTTCAGTTTGACAAAATTTCATTTGATACACAATATTGTCTTTTGAGAAAGGCAACATTTTAAAACAAAGAATACCCATTTTAAGGTATTATCATCAAGGAAAAACAGACATAGCATTTGACTTTTATGTTTTCTTGCTAATGTCCCCGCTTTCTGTTTTGCCTCCATTTCCCTTTCTGTATCCCCAGGATCTCTCCTCCATGCTAAGATGCTGGCTTCTTCAGTTGAACTAAGAACAGCATCCAAGGCATCATGTTTGGCAAGAGAAGAGCTCCAGTAACGATGCCTAAACCCGAGCCTGCACCCCCCGTGGAAGAATGGTTTACTCCACTGTCGTTCCCCCTGTGGAGGCAGGGGAGACCAATAAAGCCAGCCTCTGCTGTCTCGTCACGGCAGGACTGCTGAACCTCTCTGACCACCTCCTCCACGGCCAGCCTGACACAGAAGACATGTCCATGGAAAACAGCTCATATGGCTCCTCCTTTTCACCTCTGGACCTGGACACAGTTACGCGAACAGCTGAGGCCCAGGAGAGTGTTCAGGGCGTCAACCTGCCCCTCCAGGTGTTCTTCTGCACGGCCATGGTCTCCATCCTGTTGGTGGCCTTCCTGGGGAACGTGGTGGTGGTCCTGATGGTCTACCAGCGCGCCGCCATGCGATCCGCCATCAACATCCTGTTGGCCAGCCTGGCCTTCGCAGACATGATGCTGGCCGTCCTGAACATGCCCTTTGCCCTGGTTACTGTGGTGACCACACACTGGATCTTCGGGGATGTCTTCTGTCGAGTGTCGGCCATGTTCTTCTGGCTCTTTGTCATAGAGGGCATGGTCATCCTGCTTATAATAAGCATAGATCGGTTCCTGATCATAGTCCAGAAACAGGACAAATTGAGTCCCCACAGAGCCAAAGTGCTCATAGTCATCGCTTGGACTGTCTCCTTATCTTTATCTTTCCCACTAGCCATAGGCCACCCATCTCTCCAGATCCCCTCTAGAGCTCCACAGTGTGTGTTCGGCTACACCAGCGAGCCGGGTTACCATGCCTACGTGTTGCTCCTCATGCTGGTCTTCTTCTTCATCCCCTTCATGGTCATGCTGTACACCTTCATGGGGATCCTGAACACCATCCGCCACAACGCCGTGCGCATCCACAGCCACCCGGACAGCATCTGTCTGAGTCAGGCCAGCAAGCTGGGGCTCATGAGTCTGCAGAGGCCCTTTGAGATGAACATAGACATGAGCTTCAAGACGCGTGCCTTCACCACCATCCTCATCCTCTTCTCGGTGTTCACCGTGTGCTGGGCGCCCTTCACCGCCTACAGCCTGGTTTCCACCTTCAGACGCCCCTTCTACTACAAGGCCAATTTCTTTGAAGTCAGCACCTGGTTCCTTTTGTTGTGCTATCTCAAGTCTGCACTCAACCCTCTCATTTACTACTGGCGGATCAAGAAGTTCCGCGACGCCTGCCTTGACCTGATGCCCAAGTATTTCAAGTTTCTTCCTCAGCTGCCCGGCCACACAAAGCGACGTATCCGACCCAGCGCTGTGTATGTGTGTGGGGAGCATCGCTCTGTGGTTTAATAACACTGGACTGACTTGGAGGACACTGACTTCACTGCCATGTAGGTTTTGTTTGACCATTTATCCAATTTGTTCTCGCCAGTCAAATGAATGAGTTGTGATTGCGGTTTCGACAGTATATTTTAGCTGAGTAGAATCTGTTTACAAAGCATGTCAATTAACTGCTTCAATGGTTTTGAATATGGTCATAAGGC
Organism: Salvelinus fontinalis; assembly: GCF_029448725.1. Classification (NCBI taxonomy): domain Eukaryota; kingdom Metazoa; phylum Chordata; class Actinopteri; order Salmoniformes; family Salmonidae; genus Salvelinus; species Salvelinus fontinalis. The sequence continues at coordinate 9,784,063 of NC_074691.1, read as the reverse complement.
CACCAAGATTACATTTTGTCATTGATATTTCTATGTAATTGTTTTGTGCCTATTAGTTAGTCTATACCAGTCATAATGCTGCTACATCTGGTGAAAATTTGCAATTTCAGTGTACTGTACTTGAATCTAATAAACATTTTTGACATTTCTTAACTTGTTAATACAGTCTTTGTTTTTTACTTCTGGTTTACTTTTTTGTCTTATGTTAGATTTCATGGAAGTTTTCTGCAATTATACAAATGTCATAAAGGCAGAGAAATGTCTAAAATGTTTGACTCAGCAACCCACTCAGAGCTTTATAGAAAAATGGTTAAACAAATGTAAATTGTAGCAATCTATTTGTTTAGATGTTCGTCTCAACGTGGCCTTGAATCCTATTTGTGTACCATACACTTTAGAGACGTACTACACTGTGGATGAGTGAGGATACACTCAGTATACCAAACATTGAGTTGCACCCCCATCTGCCCTCAGAACAGCTTCATTTCGTTGGGGCAGTGACTCTACAAGGTGTCGAAAGCATTCCACAGGGATGCTGGCCCATGTTGACTCCAATGCTTCTCACAGTTGTCAAGTTGGCTGGATGTCCTTGGATGGTGGACCATTCTTGATACACACGGGAAACTGTTGAGCCTGGCACCTACTACCATTCTACCATATAAGGCTCTGCATCTCAGTGCTAGAGGCGTCACTACAGACCCAGGTTCGATTCCAGGCTGTATTACAACCGGCCGTGATTGGGAGTTGCATAGTGCGGCGCACAATTGGCCTAGCGTCGTCCGGGTTAGGCCGTCATTGTAAATAAGAATTTGTTCTTAACTGACTTGACTAGTTAAAAAAAGGTTAAATTAAAAATAAAATAAAACTACGATACTCTGTTCAAAGCAGTGGAGGCTGCTGAGGGGAGGACGGCTCATAATAATGGCTGGAACGGAGCGAATTGAATGGCATCAAACACATGGAAACCAGCCATTACGAATGCCTTGGTTCAAAGGCACTTACATCTTTTGTCTTCCCCATTCACCCTCTCAATGGCCCACCATACACAATGTCTCAAGGCTTAAAAATCCTTCTTTAACTTGTCTCCTCCCCTTCACCTACACTGATTGAAGTGGATTTAACAAGTGACATCAATAAGGGTTCATAGCTTTCACCTGGATTCAACTGGTCAGTTTGTCATGGAAATAGCAGGTGTTCTTAATATGTTGTACACTCAGTGTGTTTCACATGCAGCAAGACTATTTTCTGTGTTTACCAGTTAATGTTTTTCTAAAGGTTAGGGTTAATGAAGCACATCTCTGCATCTCCCAGTGGCGTCCTTCATCAGGGACCGGACTTCCTGTCAGCCCCTCCACTGAGTGGCTACACTCGTGTGAAACATTTCCACTGTGTATTAACACATGATCTCACCATACGCTTATTTCCATAAGTCTGCCTCCATCTTGGCTGTTGATATTAGCTACACACACTTCAATGTTGCATTTGTCACACCGCTTATAAAACAGTGTTGAATATGGAAATGTTGATGGCCTATTACCAGTCATGTCTGATGCCTGGACTGTTTGAAAGTGTTTATGCATATGGTTCTGTTTGATCGGTTTTAGTGGAATTCTCCTGATGTATTTATCTGGAATGGATAGTAATAGCTAAACAGCTAACCTGATAAAATGAATTTCAAAGCCATTTATTTTAATGTGAACTTAAAAGGCATACAATCAAAGGTAATCTCTAAAGAAACATTTTGGAGAGAGAGAGAGAGAGAGAACGAGAGAATGAGGTGGCAGAGTGAGCAGACAGGTCCCCGGCAACATCATCTAAAACAGATGCTCGACTGAAAGGTCAAAAGGTTGATTTCCAATGTGGACATTTAGCCTCAAAGAGACTTCTGCCTCTGTGGCCTTTTGCAGCCAGGCCAGGTCCATTTAGATAAAGATCAATTCAAAAGAACACAGTTGGACCAAGGCAATTCTTCTCAGCTTGAAGAATATAAAGGATGGTTTTCTTAATCGGCTTCCTCCTTGGAATTCATTATTCTGCCAGCAGTGACTAATGAGTGTGCTTGGGGCTTTGAAGCTCACTTTAATCATAGCTCCGAGCACTATTACTAAGCAACAGCAACTTGGGGGTGTCTCAAGAGAAGGTGGATCTGGTATTGTTCAGGAAAAGGTGTCTTCTTCCTCTTGAGAAGTCATGTGTTTATATAACATGCATTATATACTGAACAAAAATATAAACGCATGTAAAGTGTTGGTCCCATGTTTCATGAGCTGAAATAAATGATCCCAATTTTTTTTTAATATGCACAAAAAGCTTATTTCTCTCAAATTTTGTGCAGAAATTTGTATACATCCCTGTTAGTGAGCATTTCTTCTTTGCCAAGATAATCCATCCATCTGACAGGTGTGGCATATCAAGAAGCTGATTAAACAGCATGATCATTACACAGGTGCACCGGGTGCTGGGGACAATAAAAGGCCACTCTAAAATGTGCAGTTTTGTCACACAACACAATGCCAAAGATGTCTCGAGTTTTGAGGGAGTGTGCAATTGGCATGCTGACTGCAGGACTGTCCACCAGAGCTGTTACTCTACCTCCAACGTCGTTTTAGAGATTTTGGCAGTACATCCAACGAGCCTCACAACCGGAGACCAAATGTAACTATGCCAACCAAGGACCTCCACATCTGGCTTCTTCACCTGCGGGATCGTCTGAAACCAGCCACCCGGACAACTGATGAAACTGTGGGTTTCCACAACCGAAGAATTTCTGCACAAACTGTCAGAAACCGTCTCAGGGAAGCACATCTGTGTGCTCGTCGTCCTCACCAGGGTCTTGACCTGACTGCAGCTCATCATCGTAACCGACTTCAGTGGGCAAATGCTCACCTTTGATGGCCACTGGCACGCTGGAGAAGTGTGCTCTTCACAGATGAATCCCGGTTTCAACTGTACCGGCAGATGGCAGACAACATGTATGGCGTCGTGTGGGTGAGCGGTTTGCTGATCAACGTTGTGAACAGAGTGCCCCGTGGTGGCGGTGGGATTATTGTATGGGCAGTTATAAGCTATGGACAACAACCACAATTGCATTTTATCAATAGCTATTTGAATGCACAGAAATAGATCCTGACAAGATCCTGAGGCCCATTGTCGTACCATTCATCCGCCACCATCGCCTCGTGTTTCAGCATGATAATGCACGGCCCCATGACGCAAGGATCTGTACACAATTCTTGGAAGCTGAAAATATCCCAATATCCAGAAACTTTGCACAGCCTTTGAAGAGTGGGACAACATTTCACAGGCCACAATCAACAGCCTGATCAATTCTATGCGAAGGAGATGTCACGCTGCATGAGGCAAATGATGGTCACTAGATACTGACTGGTTTTCTGATCCACCCCCTACTTTTTATACAAATAAATAAATATCAATGTTGATAAAATATAAATCTTCCCCTTTACTACTATAGCCCATAGAAACACATTGAATAACACATTCATGTGGCAAAAAAAGACAGTTAAAAGAGCCTATAAAGAAAAAGGTTCCTGGAAGATCTCTCAGGGGTTCTTCAAAGTGAAACTGTGGGGGAACCTCTATAACCCTTTAATGGTCCGTCGAACAACCTTTGGACATCCATTGAATTGTGTCAATGTTTTGTTTTGGAAAGAATTTTAAAAAGGGGGAAAGCGCAAAACAACAAAGCCATTTGCACAAATATGAAAATATAGATGGCATCATCACAAAACAATATGAATTTAGGTCATACCTTAAACTGAGATCTTTAAAATGTTCAGTTAAGTGCCTGCACCTGCTGTTTTCTCAAATTCAAACGTTTGAGTTGGGAAGTTAGTTCTTGTAAGAAACCCCCAAGAACTAAGGAGGTTCCACGATGAACCCCGCCTCCCATAGGGTTCTTGAAAGTACCTTTTGGGGGCATTTGTGTGTGTGTCACGAACACTAAGGTTTTTTTAAAGTTATCTTTGACCAACAGGTGCATATCTCTATTCCCAGTTGTGAAATCCATAGATTAGGGCCTAATGAATTTACTTAAATTGACTGATTTCCTTATATAAACTGTAACTAAGTAAAATCATTGAAATTGTTCCATGTTGTATTTATATTTTTTTGTGTATAGCATTTGTTGTACACAGCACTCATGACATTCAATTAAATGTCCAATAAATGGTATATGACCTGTGCCATGACCTGATTATTCTACGATGTTGCAGTTGCTTATGTAGACTTTCTACTAGCCAAATACATCAAAAATATTTATCGGAAATGGGTTTTGCTTGAAAAGTGCATCAGTGTTGTCAGGCCAGCAGCAGCAGCAGACAACCCATTGCCCATGCACCCCTTGAGTCATCCTTTCAGCTCTGAGGTAATAAGTATTTTTATTATTTCAATTCATAGGATTCATATAATAAATCCCCACCGGCAATCTGATTATAAAGTAAAATAAATCATGAGATAAAAACAAATAAATTAATATTACATAGTAAATCTGTTGTACAGTACATCATATAGCCTCAGAAATAGTGACAAATGATTGATACACATTCATGGATGTAAAGGTTAAGAGTTGGCTAAGAGTTCAGAAATGTCTGCTGCTGCGTTTTTTTCATGTGTCCAGAGTGGACACCTTGGCTCTGTGGATTCTGGCCTTGGAGAGCTCCATAAATACAATTTCCTTAAATGTAAGCAGCCATTGTTGCAATGGTAACTGATGAGGTGGAATACACTTTTGTACAATTATTTTCTTAGCAGCTGTGGTTCCTGCCAACCACACTCTCCTTTGGCTTTCTGACAAGTGCAAATCAGTCATCACAAAGCAACATCACTATTGTATCTAATGGCAGTACTTTTTCTATAAGTACAGATGTAACGGATGTGAAATGGCTAGCTAGTTAGCGGGTACGCGCTAGTAGCGTTTCAATCAGTTACGTCACTTGCTCTGAAACCTAGATGTAGGGTTGCCCCTTGCTCTGCAAGGGCCGTGGCCTTTGTGGAGCGATGGGTAACGATGCTTCGTGGGCGACCGTTGTTGATGTGTGCAGAGGGTCCCTGGTTCGCGCCTGTGTCGGGGCGAGGGGACGGTTTAAAGTTATACTGTTACATTGATGCTGTTGACCCGGATCACTGGTTGCTGCGGAAAAGGAGGAGGTTGAAAGGGGGGTGAGTGTAACGGATGTGAAATGGCTAGCTAGTTAGCGGGTACGCGCTAGTAGCGTTTCAATCAGTTACGTCACTTGCTCTGAAACCTAGATGTAGGGTTGCCCCTTGCTCTGCAAGGGCCGCGGCTTTTGTGGAGCGATGGGTAACGACGCTTCGTGGGTGACTGTTGTTGATGTGTGCAGAGGGTCTGTTTCTCAAACTAGACACTCTAATGTACTTGTTCACTTGCTCAGTTGTGCACCGGGGCCTCCCACTCTTTCTATTCTGGTTAGCGCCAGTTTGCGCTGTTCTGTGAAGGGAGTTGTACACAGAGTTGTACGAGATCTTCAGTTTCTTGGCTATTTCTCACCTGGAATAGCCTTAATTTCTCAGAACAAGAATAGACTGATGAGTTTCAGAAGAAAGTTCTTTGTTTCTGGCCATTTTGAGCCTGTAATCAAGCCCACAAATGCTGATGCTCCAGATACTCAACTAGTCTAAAGAAGGACAGTTTTATTGCTTCTTTAATCAGCACAACCGTTTTCAGATGTGCTAACATAATTGCAAAAAAGGCTTTTCTAATGATCAATTAGCCTTTTGAAATGATAAACTTGGATTAGCTAACACAACGTGCCATTGAAACACAGGAGTGATGGTTGCTGATAATGGGCCTCTGTACGCATGTATAGATATTCCATAAAAAATCTGCCATTTCCAGCTACAATAGTCATTTACAACATTAACAATGTCTACACTGTATTTCTGATCAATTTGATGTTATTTCAATGGACAAAAAATATGCTTTTCTTTCAAAGACAAGGACATTTCTAAGTGACCCCAAACTTTTGAACGGTAGTGTACATGTGAAAACATTCAGGTGACATTAACAAGCAATCATCACAGTTTGATCAAATATCCTGTTCTTGCCTCCGAAAAGAGATGGAGGTAGACAGGAGATGGACAGCCTCTGAAAAGAGGTGGAGGTAGACAGGAGATGGACAGCCTCTGAAAAGAGATGGACGACCTCTGAGGAGAGATGATGTGTGGCCCACTGACTTGACTAATACATTAGAGGCTAAAGATACAAAATCCACTGAAACCTTGTAACAAAAATAAGGCAATTCACAGTCTCTTATTATTTTCATGCACCTAACTCCCCCGGGTCCTGCTCTTGCTTGTTTCCATGGCAATCGAAGACATGTGCCTGTGTATAGGCTTGTGTGTGTTGCATGTGTCCCTCCTGGTCGTTAGCGGGGCGCATGCGAGTCTACAGTATGTGAAAACCACCCAAGAGACAGACTCTTTCCCCATCTCTCTGTGTTCCCATAGTCAGTCAAGCACACGTGTAGCAGTCAGGTGTTAGACAGACGCACTGCAAAACAGAAGATCTGATTCCACACATCTAAAATAACTACTGGGAAGACAACTACTGCATGATAGAAACTGAAACGCGTCTAGTCGGCCTGGCACAATTACTGCATAATCGCGTAAACGACGATTACGGACGAAGACAGTCATGAAAATAAAATAACCGTTTTTTTTGTGTGTGGAATTAACAGCTGACTGAAGACGGAACTCCTGAGCATTGGACTATTTACAAAATGATGAAACTGCTCATTGCTGACACAAGGTGTTGTAGCAAACAAGTCTTTGGTTGCCTAAGCAACACCCCCCTTTCTGCAGCACATGCAGTCTGGAGCATTTGTTTCTATAACGTGCCCGTGGTCATTTAGCTGACCAATAACCATCATCCAAAATTACATGACCATCACAGCTCTACGTCTAGACACGGACCTTCCTAAAACCACAACAAGCATTTTATAATACAATTTTTCTATTAAAGCAGTCTATATTAAATGTATCATTCAGTAAGCTACAGAATGTTGATTACTATCTTCCAATTACATATCCTCTTTGGCATTCCCTTTGAAAGCAGCAATTTTGTTCTCCATCTGACATGCAATCCAGACAATATAATATTAGCCAAGCCACTCAACATCTGAGCAGTTTATCACTCTTGACATGGGACATTGGAAGCAAAAATGTTTTTTCAATTTACTTCTGTCATAATCTAAAGAGAAAATCCTTTATATAATTCCAGTCTATTTTGCAGTTCAATACTCACCTCTCGCGGTGGTTATGATTATGATATTGTGCTTTAGAATGTCACGAGGAAAAAGCATAATACAAGTTTCATGTTTAGTTGTTCCCAGTGTTGCCAATGGAGGGCGCCAGTGTTCTAGGCATCTTTTGTTCCAAGGGAAAAAATACTGAAGATACAGCAATTGCTTGGATGAAACAGTGATTTAAGACTACCAAGGATAAATACCTAGCTACTGTGAATTTTTAAGTGAAATATACAAAGATAGTTGCCACCTCAGAATTACCTTGCAAAAGTATTCAGAGCCCTCACATATTGTGTTACAAAGTGGGATTGAAATTGATTTGTCATTTTTTTGTCAACAATCTACACAAAATACTCTGTCAAAGTGGAAGCCAAATTATATGTATTTTAAAAGGATTAATACAAATAAAATATAGTCGTTGCACAAGTATTCAGCTTCCTGTGTCCACCATACATGATAGAAACACCTTTGGCAGCAATTACATCTGTGAGTCTTTTTTGGGGTAAGTCTCTCATGCGCTTTGCACACCTGGATTGTGCAATATTTGCCTATTACTCCTTAAACAATTCTTCTAGCTCTGTCAAGATGTTGGGGATCATGGCTAGACAGCCATTTTCGAGTCTTGCCATAGTATTTCAAGCAAATTTAAGTCAAAACTATGGCCACTTAAAAACATTCACCGTCTTATTGGTAAGCAACTCCAGTATATATTTGGCCTTGTGTTGTCGGTAATTCCCCTCTCAGTGTCTGGTGTAAAGCAGACGGAAAAAGGTTTCAGGATTTTGCCTGTGCTTAGCCCTATCCCATTTCTTTTTATCCTGAAAAACTCCCCAGTATTGGCCGATGTCAAGCATACCCATAACATGATACAGCCACCACCATGCTTGAAAATGAGGCAGTTAGTCAGTGATGTATTGTATTTGCCCCACACATAGGGCTTTGCAGTATTACTTTCGTGCCTTGTTGCATACAAGATTGTTTTGGAGGTTGCTTTTCCCTCTGTCATTTAGAACATTATTGTGGAGTCACTACAATGTTGTTGATCCATCCTCAGTTCTCTCCCATCACAGCCATTAAACTCTATAGCTGTTTTAAAATCACCAATGGCTATCTTTGTGCCTGGGTGGTTAAATAAATCACCAACAGCATAATTATTAACTTGCTTAAAGATATATTCAATATCTGATTTGTTATTGTCACCCATCTACCAATCACATTTTTTCTGAGGCTTTCAAAAAGCTCCCTGGTCTTTGTAATTTAATCTGTGCTTGAAATGTAATACCTGACTGAGGGACCTTACAGATGTATTTATGTGGGACAGAGGAAGGATAAATTATGTCAATCCCTTTGTAACTTATGTGATTTGTTAAGGCAAATTTTACTTCTGAACCAATTTAGGCTTGCCTAAACAAAAAGGGGCTGAATACATATGCAACGACTATATAGATATATACACTTTTTTGCATTTTTTATTTTAAATTATCTATAAAACATTTGACATTACAGAATATTGTGTGTATATTGTTGACAAAATTACCATTAAATCCATTTTAATCCCCCTTTGCGACAATAAAATGTGAACAAATCCAAAGGGGCTGAATACTTTTGGAAGGCACTGTAAGCCCAAAAGAAACAAACTGATGGAATTTACCACCAATAACAGGACCATTTACAACTCTACCACATACAGTATTTCATCATTAATTTTTCCCCCCTAGAATTTTGGTCAGTCATTGGCCGTGTCTGAGAACATCAAATCTGCATTGTGGGGAAATTGTGACTGACTGATCTACAAACATACTGAACAAAAATATAAACGCAACATAGAACAATTTCAAAGACTGAGTTACAGTTCATAAGAAAATCAGTCAATTGAAATAAATTCATTAGGCTGGGAATACAGATACCTTACAAAAAAGCTAGGCGCATGGATCAGAAAAACAGTACGACACATCTCCTTCGCATAGAGTTGATCAGGCTGTTGATTGCGGCCTGTGGAATGTTGTCCCACTCCTCGCCAAAGGCTGTGCGAAGTAGCTGGATATTGGTAGGAACTGGAACATGCGGTCATACACATTGATCCAGAGCATCCCAAACATGCTCAATGGGTGACATGTCTGGTGAGTATGCAGGCCATGGAAGAATTTGGAAATTTTCAGCTTCCAGGAATTGTGTACAGATCCTTGGGACATGAGCCTTTGCATTGTCATGCTGAAACATGAGGTGATGGCGGCTGATGAGTGCCTCGGAAATGGGCCTCAGGATCTCACCACGGTATCTCTGTGCATTCAAATAGCCATCGATAAAATGCAATTGTGTTCGTTGTCCATAGCTTATGCCTGCCCATACCATAACCCCACCATGGGGCACTCTGTTCACAGCGGTGACATCAGCAAACCGCTCTCCCACACGTGGTCTCTGGTTGAGGCCGGTTAGACATACTACCATATTCTCTAAAACTAAGTTGGTGGCTTATGGTAGAGAAATGAACATTCAATGCTTTGGCAACAGCTCTGGTGGACATTCCTGCAGTCAGCATGCCACTTGCATGCTCCCTAAAAACTTGAGACATCTGTGGCATTGTGACAAAATATTTGAGTGGCCTTTTGTCACCAACACACAGTGCACATGTATAATGATCATGCTGTTTAATCAGCTTCTTGATATGCCACACTTCTCAGGTGGGTGGAATATCTTGGCAAAGAAGAAATGCTCACTAACAGGGATGTAAACAAACAAGTAAAATTTGAGCTAAATAAGTGTTCTGTGCCTATGGAACATTTCTGGGATATTTTATTTCAGTTCACGAAACATGGGACCAACACTTTACATGTTGCGTTTTATATTTTTTGGTCAGTGTAATACTGAGTAGCTAGGCGATTTATTAAAATCAGTCAGCCGGCAGTTGCCAACTTCAAAGCAGTCAAAGTTGTTATTCACTCTTCAGTCCCAGACGTCTTCTTCTGAGAGAGAACCAGATCCTTTACCTCGCTGGTCAGGGAGACCAGCTCTTTCCGGATGGCCTCTGCCTCATCTCCCGCCTCTGGGTTCTCTCCTTTCCCCTGCTCCTGCTTCTTTCCCTGGCTCTGGCTCACCAACTGCTTAACCACCAGGGCCTGGTAGCCTGTCAGCAGCCTGTGCTGCTCCTGAAACAACAACCACACTCATACAAAACCTTCAGTATGAAGAAAAACTGTCAATTGTAACAGGTCCAAACGTGAGTGCTGCATGAACAAAATACCGCCATATAAAAGTGTCTCATAGACCTAACATAAGGTGGCAAAGGACACATCACTAACTATTTCTAGTGTAATAACACTAGCAATATAGCTAGATTATAAATGAGAACAAGGAAGAGAGGGGGGCAGTACCTCAGAGATGCGGCCCACCAGAGTGCCTATGATCTGGGGGACACAGCGTCCGGGGGCGTGCAGGATGCAGTGGGTGCTGGCCTGGAAGAGCAGCACGCTGGTCAGGTGGAGAATCAGGGCTGGGTCCTCAGTGTCCTTCAGCTGCTCTATCAGAGCCTGCCGGTGAAGGAACAGGGCCTGTCTAGCGGACAAGAACACACGTCAGCCAAGAATGTGTGGCACCTCCAGTCCAGGTCCATGTTAATGGACACGGAGTAAATGCTTGGACTTCATTTTAGGAAAGTCTAAAGCAGGATGATACTGGTTTTACCTTTCTCTTTTCTTATCTCCCTTCTTCAGCATGAATCCACACACCTCAACCGCAGTTTCTATATTAGTTAAAAAATCTTCAATCGTCTGAAGAAAATATCAATAGCGTCAGAAAACATTTCCAGACATACATCAGAACAATCTCAAACATTAACGCTTTATACTAACATCTGCAATAATAATGTAAACCTCCAACTACTAAATGAACATACAGCGTACACCTTACCAAATATATTTCAACTCAGTTTCACAATTCCTGACATTTAATCCTAGTAAAAATTCAATTTTAGGTCAGTTAGGATCACCACTTCATTTTAAGAATGTAAAAAGTCAGAATAAATCAGAGAGAATGAGTTATTTCAGCTTTTATTTATTTCATCACATTCCCTGTGGGTCAGAAGTTTACATTCACTCAATTAGTATTTGGGAGAATTGCCTTCAAATTGTTTAACTTGGGGTCAAACGTTTCAGATAGCCTTCCACAAGCTTCTCACAATAAGTAGGGTGAATTTTGGCCCATTCCTCCTGACAGAGCTGGTGTAAGTGAGTCAGGTTTGTAGGCCTCCTTGCTCGCACACACTTTCAGTTCTGCCCACAAATTTTCTATGGGATTGAGGTCAGGGCTTTGTGATGGCCACTCCAATACCTTGACTTTGTTGTCCTTAAGCCATTTTGCCACAACTTTAGAAGTATGCTTGGGTCATTGTCCATTTAGAAGACCCATTTGCGACCAAGCTTTAACTTCCTGACTGATGTCTTGAGATGTTGCTTCAATATATCTACATCATTTTCCAACCTCATGATTCTATATCTATTTTGTGAAGTGCACCAGACCCTCCTGCAGCAAAGCACCCCCACAACATGATGCTGCCCCCCCCGTGTTTCACGGTTGGGATGGTGTTCTTTGGCTTGCAAGCATCCCCTTTCTCCTCCAAACATAACGATGGTCATTATGGACAAACAGTTATATTTTTGTTTCATCAGACCAGAGGACATTTCTCCAAAAAGTACAATCTTTGTCCCCATGTGCAGTTGCAAACCATTGTCTGGCTTTTTTAATGGCGGTTTTAGAGCAGTGGCTTCTTCCTTGCTGAGCGGCCTTTCAGGTAATGTCAATATATGACTCGTTTTACTGTGGATATCGATACTTTTGTACCCGTTTCATCCAGCATCTTCACAAGGTCCTTTGCTGTTGTTCTGGGATTGATTTGCACTTTTTGCACCAAAGTACATTCATCTCTAGGAGACAGAAAAAGTTTCCTTCCTGAGTGGTATGACGGCTGTGTGGTCCCATGGTGTTTATACTCGCGTACTATTGTTTGTACAGATGAATGTGGTACCTTCAGGCGTTTGGAAATTGCTCTCAAGGATGAACCAGACTTGTGGAGGTCTACAATTTTTTTTTCTGAGGTAGGTCTTGGCTGATTTCTTTTGATTTTCCCATGATGTCAAGCAAAGAGACACTGAGTTTGAAGGTAGGCCTTGAAATACATCCACAGGTACACCTCCAACTGACTCAACTGATGCCAATTAGCCTATCAGAAGCTCCTAAAGCCCTGACATAATTATCTCAAATTTACCAAGCTGTTTAAAGGCACAGTCAACTTAGTGTATGTAAACTTCTGACCCACTGGAATTGTGATACAGTGAATAATAAGTGAAATAATCTGTCTGTAAATAATTGTTGGAAAAATGACTTGTGTCATGCACAAAGTAGATGTCCTAACCGACTTGCCAAAACTATAGCTCGTTAACAAGAAATGTGTGGAGTGGTTGAAAAACGAGTTAATGACTCCAACCTAAGTGTATATAAACTTCAGACTTCAATTGTAACTGACCTTTCCATTGAGACTGTTGTGCACCTTCATAAGAGGTCCTTTGGTTTCCTCTGGTAATTTTCCTAATATCTTCACTCTCACCTAAACAGAGAGATACAGTGATTTATGGGAATGTACAGTACATTCACAAAGCCTAACTGAATAACACAACCCAAACCAACAGGAATGAACAGGTACGGAATGAGAAGGCTGAGAAGAGCACTAACTTCGTTGGTGATAGAGCTGGGATTCTCTGCTGACATCATCAATTCAGCCGCCATGAAATTCACCAGGATGTTGGTGACGTCTGTGCACACAGTCTTCAGGACGTGCTTGGCAATGAGGACCTGAGTCTCATCTGCGGGGGTCAAATATCGCAGTTGATGTTTATTCTGCGACGATTTGTTTTATGTTTAATGTGTTGGAGGTGAGGACTACCTCTACTTCTGGGGGTCAAATAAAGCAGTTTACCAGAGAAGAGCTTGGTCCCTTTCTCAAAGAGTCTGATGTTGTTGTACAGGTTGGAGAGCTCCTCCTGGAAGTCTTTCACACTTCTCTTCTTGGTCACCCCGGTCGTGGAGATAGTGGAGGACATGAACACAGTCCGAACAACCTCCTGGTAGGTCTTTGTCAAAGGCCTGCAGACAGTAAGACTCTTACATGTTAAAAATCTATTGAAAAATGTATTTTTATTTAACTAGGCATGTCACTTAAGAACAAATTCTTATTTACAATGACAGCCTAGGAACAGTGGGTTAACGGCCTTGTTCACGGGCAGAAGGACAGATTTTTACCTTGTCAGCTCGGGGATTCGATCTAACAACCTTTCGGTTACTGGCCCAACGCTCTAGCCACTAGGCTACCTGCCGCCATTGATGCACAATGTTTCTTTTGTCTCTTGAGCGTGGGGGCAAATCCATTGTGCTCAACAGTGATTTTGACTGGAACCCTTACCTTACTAAATGTTCTACCAACTCGGAGAGGATTTCTTCAGGGCAGTCGCACACTTGCCCTTCTAGGACAGCTGCGATTTCCTCCAGGGACATGAAGGGGACTTCAGTCGGTTTGTTACGATCTGCAAAAGAGTAAAAAGAAAATATAATTGGTCTCATGGGGTTACCTTTGTCTTACGCTAATAGACTTAGGCACCCAGGGGAGCCATCTCTTCCAACACAACCGTTAACGTGTTGCTACATAGAACTGCCTCACCGAAACAAACAATGTAATAGTGTACATTTATTGAAATAAGGTTTTACTGTGCTACATAGTGAATTCAGTATGGAAGAGGCCACATAATGACCGTAGTCATACTGTTAGAGCCATTTTGTATGTGGAAAGAAAATGTATTAGAAGATATTTGGTTGATTTGTAATTGAATAGAAATGCTTGTCATGGCAAACTCCCTTATTGTTATGACATGTAGAGAAGCATATAAAAGGGGTTATGGGGAAAGAAGGCATCAGGAACAATAATTAGGACAGGTGGGCAGCCCCATAGAGAATGACAAAGGACTAGTGGTCAAAAGGCCATTTTAGCATGCGGAGCGCCATTGAGGGCTCCCAACATTTTCATGTAGTCAACTGGGTGGGACTCCTGATGACCCTATTGGAGTCATGTCCAACCAGGCCATCAGGAGGGATCAGCCAATCGCGAAGATGGAGATTGCCTCAAAAAGGCGCTGCCTGTGCCGTCACAGACGCCATAATGGAAACAAATATAGGCATGCTTGGAATCTGTGTGGAAACTCTGGACAATGTCATTGTGAATAATAAATATAATTTAACTGCAATCAAGAACTCTTTAGTATCATCTATGGATATGATTATAACCAAGTCTGTATTTGGCATCTAAGTGGGCTTTTTGAACTCTAGGAACCTTCGCCACCACATTAGTAAAATACCTTCTAGATACAGGGACGGTATCGAAGTGGAAATATGGACAACGCAAGAACATTAATCTGAAAATCTTTGTTGAACAACAGAATGCAGAGCTTGGATCACCGTGGAGAGAGGCTTCGTGGCAAGTATTAAATGCACTGCCTATTGATCACTCTCATTGTGAATAATAAATATATCTGCAATCAAGAACCGTCAAGTATCATCTATGGAAACGCAAATAACAAAGTCTGTATTTGGCATCGAAGGAAGTGGCTGTTTTTTAACTCTAGGAACCTTAGCCACTACAAATACTTTGTGGGGTGACTGCCGCCTCCTCGTCACTGTCGTCGTCCCTCCTGCCCTTCTTCTTGGTTTTGCGTATCCTGACCTCTCTGGCATTGCATCCTCCACCACCTCCTTTACAGCCACTACCCTCTAGGAAGCAAAACAAGAACAATCAACCAACGAAATAATAACAGGGAACTAAACAGGGATCAAATATCAACCACCCAGCAGGAAATAGTTAGTCTGAAAAGAGTTTACAGCCCATGTCTAGTTGATAACCTAACAGACATTTTACAGAGGGTTTACAAAGAGGCCTGGCCTGTACTACCTGTAGTCTTTTTCCTCCTCTCCGCCTCCCTTTTTTCCTTTTTGGAAGGTGCAGTGTTTTCTGTCATCATAGCGCCTTGCTTGAGATCGTCTTCCGTTATCAGGAAAACAGGGTTGTTCTTGACTTCCTGAAAGAGAACAGCATTGAATTGATGGAGAGGAGACACGGCTAAATGTCCCTATCAAAAGACAATCCCAGTTTTGGCCCATCAGGCAACTTCATGACAGGTGTGTTTTACCTTAAGGGCTTTATGCTGCATGGCCTCATCAAAGAGAGAGAGACAGTTGCTGATGAACTTCTCGCTGACCACCACAGTGTCGCCCAGGATCCTGGCAGTTGACTGCACGTTGGTCTTCCTCATGGCCTCGTTGATTATGATGCCAACGTCCTCCATGGACAGACAGCTGGGCAGAATGGGCTACATGTCAAAAATGGGAGAGCACATCGGATACTTTAAGTGAGCAAGGCTGAGTAACTCAAGAAAGTGAAGATGATATTAAAGCAAATGTAAGACATTTTGCAATATATTAATTGGTGCTTTGGCAGAAAATGATGTACAGGAAGGTTTGTATGGACCTGCACATCTGTCCATGTGGCAGAGTTGACAGCCTCCTCCACGGAGGCCTCCACCTGTTCTACTAGGGCCTGGCCAACACAGGCCGCCCTGAGGAACAGCAGCTTGCTGGACTTGAAACGTTTCTTGATGTAGCTCACTGGGTCAGGGATGCCAAGTCTGATCAAGGCATCAAACTCTGCGTGGCGGGAAACGTTTTAGGGTACAAATCACATTTTAGGCAAAACTACAGTACGGAAATTACAAAATAGAAATATTGCAACCAATAATCTTAGTAGGTTAGAGGACCTAAGTATCCATTCTGCTTGAGGAAGGAGTCCACCCAGGTGTTCTGTGTTTTGGAGTAGATGTCAGGGATGTACACAGCCTTGTCCTGCCGGCCCCCCACCACAGTGCCTTTCAGACGGCCAGTATTCACCAGCTCCTCCAAAACAGCTGGGGAACAACGGACCAAGATGAAAAGTTAGTTGAACGACAGCATGACATAAGTGCATGTTTGATTAGGCCTACTCAAAACATTGATTGATCTGTGTGTTCATATATAGCACAAACCATTATACACATCGTATAGTGCTGACAATATTGTAACAGCTTGGTTTGAGTTTTAACACAACAGAAAGAATAGCTACTTACAGTAGAGAAGATGTTCCTGAAAACCATAGACGCCAATCACGTTACTGACTGGTGTTGGCCTACACAAGGAGATCCAATTCATTCATTATTAGGAGCAGGGAGAGACAGTATTGGTTTAAAAGCAAGGGACGAAAGGATTTGGATGAAACCTACCGAGTCACTGCACTAAAAAGCCCACGGATGCGAGCTCTGTGGCGAGACACGAACGCAGGGGTGAATAAGACTCCCCTGTTGTACTCATCCATCTGGCCTTGGATGACTTTCCCAAGGCGCTTCGACAGCTCCTAGGATACAAAGCGGTTAACAGATAAGAGCTATGTACAGGTCCACAAATGCACCTCTAGCTGAAAGCCCAAGCCGAAAGCCTAAGCACAGATACACTACTGAAAGGATACATTATTAATTGCACATAGTTTGAGGACGGTATTGGTAAAGATAGAGGTGGATCATTACTCACCTCAGTCAGGAAATCCCCCGGAAGGTCATAGTTTTTACATAGTTCTGGGATGTTCACCAAGCCAGCCTCTTGTAGTTTATCGTTCACCTCCTCAGACACACGATTCAGGTAGTTTCTAGAAGAAATCAGAACAAATCTGTTACCCTAGTAGTTGACAGTACAACAATGAAAAATACATCATGTGGAAAAAGTCTTACTTACTCATCGATAAGCTGCCCCAGCACCAGTTGAACACTTTTATCAGATCTTGCAATGTCATTTGCTCTGGCCTCAACATGAACCCAATCAACATTGATAATCTGTATACAAAAATATATATATATTAAAAAAAGTGTCTTTAGACAATATGGTAAGTGAAATAAAACATCAACTACAGTGCTGCACACTAGCAGAAGGAATCAGTAGTAATGCACACCTTTTGTAGGTCCACAATGTTGACCCGACCTTTGGAAAGCAGAAACACAAGATTAAAAAAACACATATCACCATATTTTCCATACATTTTTGTCCATGTCCATTAATGCAGTTGTATGATAAACCTTGAACATCTATGCAGCCATGACCTGAGATGAATGAGTGCAACACTTGTTTGAAGACTGAGGCATTGGAATCAGAAGGTGGTCTAGGAGCCAACTGACCTCCATGGATGTAGAGCTCATCCCGTATCTCCCTACTGATCTGGGATGGGGTGATGTACTCCTTGCCATCAAGTGTGTGTACCACATCCAACTTCTTCTCTGCAACCAGCTTGGCAACGATTTCAATGCAGTTTCTCTCTGACAACCTGGCAAGGATTTCCCGGCAGAAGAGGCATTTACACACAGAGACCCTATAAATCAGTTCTATATCTAATTCTACCAATTTAAAAGGCATTTGGGTCCCCTGATACAGCGTACCAATGGCTTGCTCTAGCAGCAGTTTCCCAAAGGCCCAGGTTATGTTATGGTTTGGAAACTGTGGTAATATTAGATTAGTCCAGCTAAAAAACTGCTACAGGAAGCCCCCTTTCGGGCACAGATAACTAGCTACTAGTATAGCTGTCCTGGCTAACTTGGTTCAGCCAACCATAGCTAACGTTAGTTCCTAATCCTTACCGTAGCTAGCTAAAGTAGTTAATTTGCTAACTTCACGTTAACAAGTTAGCAACCAATACGCATTGTTGTGCTTAGCGATTTAGCTAGTCAACAATTGGATTTAGCTAGCCAAATAGCTAGGACTGTGGTTATAGGTAAGTTAGCTATTTTGCACTAGCCAGCTGGCATTACCTCTGCACTGTGTCAGCAAACTGTGCTCTCTGAAAATCCGCTGCCAAACGTCTGATTTCTTCCCAGGCAGCTGCCATCGTATTTGTTGGCTTCTCAAACTGTTCAAAGGTATAACTGTTTTAGTACAGCTTTGCACGGAGGTAAACTTCAGCTCTATGACTAATGATATATTGCCACTACTAGCTAAACCATGTTGTACAAAGTACAGCTAGCAGGCTAGTGAGCCACAAAATCCACACGTCAACATAACGGTAACGTAGTACGGAAAGCATGGGAGTCCAAAAAACACCACCATTTATTCCACCCCTTTTTCCCGCCACACCTCCTCCTTCCTTGCTCGTGACGTCACGGAATTCAATTCTGTAACATCATCATCATCTGACAACTGCACAACACATCTTTGGGAAAACATCTAACACACCTTATTATAGAGTCACGCAAAAACACAATTCTAGTTTGTGAATTTCACTGATTCACACACATTTATTATCAAAATAGCCTAATTTCCTAAAAACTGTTTGAGAGCAGGAAATCAAATCAAATTTTATTGGTCACATACACATGGTTAGCAGATGTTAATGCGAGTGTAGCGAAATGCTTGTGCTTCTAGCGCCAACTATGCAGTAATATCTAACAAGTAATCTAACAAATTCACAACTACCTTATACACACAAATGTAAAGGGATGAATAGAAATATGTACATATAAATATATGGATGAGCGATGGCGTGCGGTGTAACGGATGTGAAATGGTCATCTTATTTGTTTTTTTGACGTTGAGTGAGAGGTTGTTTTCCTGACACCACACTACGAGGTCCCTCACCTCCTCCCTGTAAGCTGTCTCATCGTTGTTGGTAATCAGGCCTACCACTGTAGTGTCGTCTGCAAACTTGATGATTGAGTTGGAAGCGTGAATGGCCACACAGTCATGGGTGAACAGGGAGTACAGGAGAGGGCTGAGAATGCACCCTTGTGGGGCCCCAGTGATGAGGATCAGCGGGGTGGAGATGTTGTTTCCTAACTTCACCACCTGGGGGGCAGCCCGTCAGAAAGTCCAGCAAATGCAAGCTTTCTACAAAAGCTTTCTACAAATTTGATTATCCATTGTTGTAAATTGCTCACTGGAAACCAGTCTATGAAACAAATTGACTTATTGAAAGACTAAATTAATTACTTCTATGCAATGGTGTAGCCTACACTATTAGAAGAAAATGGTGGAAAAAGTACTCAATTCTCGTACTTGAGTAAAAGTAAAGATACCTTTATAGAAAATGACTCAAGTAAAAGTGAAAATCACCCAGCAAAATACTACCTGAGTAAAAGTCTAATAGTATTTGGCTTTAAATATATTTAAGTATCAAAAGTAAATGTAGTTGCTAAAATATACTTAAGTTTCAAAAGTAAAAATAATTAAAAATTCCAAAGATAGCCAGGGTCACACTTCAACTCTCAGACATAATTTACAAACAAAGCATGTGTTTAGTGAGTCCGCCAGATCAGAAGCAGTAGGGATGTTCTCTTGTTAAGTGTGCGATTTGGACAATTTTCTGTCCTGCTAAGCATTTAAAATGTTATGATTACTTTTGGGTGTCAGGGAAAATGTATGGAGTAAAAAGTACATCATTTTCTTTAGGAATGTATTGAAGTAAAAGTAGTCAAAAATATAAATAGTAAAGATACATTTAAAAAATGACTTAGGAAGTAATTAAAAGTATTTTTACTTAGCTTTTTTTCAGTGGTGTAAAGTACTTATCTACAATTTAAGGGTTCTTCAGCTGTCCCCATAGGAGAACCTTTTGAGGAACTATTTTTGATTCCAGATAGAACCCTTTTGGTTGCAGGTATAACTCTTCTGGGTTCCATGTGGAACCCTTTCCACAAAGGGTTCTACCTGGAACCAAAAAGGGTTCTCCTACAGGGACAGCCGAAGAACCCCTTTGGAACAATTTTTACTAAGAGTGTACAGAAGAGATTACAAGGCTGGAAATTGTGCTGAAAAACATGTTGGCAGTTCTCTTAACATCAGGCACGTGCACAGATAGAGATCTACCTGTGCCTGAGCACCCTTTGCCCTCCCACTCGCCAAGTGCCTTTTTGGGTGGTGGTATAATATCTTTGTTCGTTGTTGTTCTGAACCCACGTCACGTCGTCAAGTTCGCCACCCCCACCCCATCCGTTGGTTGCACCCTACTTTTTAGTCTATTGTTGCGCATGTTGGTCTACCCTGCAGCTCGCGCCCGATAGGTTGCGCCTCTTCCGCGGACTGCCCAGAGATTGCGCGCGCCCGGTATTCAAACATGCATGTCTTGAGATGCGTGAGTGTGTGTAGGAATAAACGACATATTTAAAATATCAACAGTACTGCTACAGCAGCTGCAGCTATCATTTGATTAACACTTGATTTAGATCATAATCAATATTCGGTCTGTCTTGGTTGGCTGATACGCGCAGCTGAGAGAGGCAGAAAGACAGATGAGCAGCAGGGAGACAATAAACTGAATTCTTCCGCTGCTCGATTGGTGCTTTCATACGACAGTCCAGAGAGGACATATGAATAAATAAAACATATTTGGGAGATCACAATTTAATTATCTCATGATCACTACATAACAAAAAGTCTTACATATGAAACAGCCCACAAGGCAGAATCCTGATTCATCAGCCTGAGGCTGCTATTGAATCTGATCTTCCTTCTAAAACTAGAGCTCACCCACTCTGGATTATATGCATCAGTCTATAAAGTTGACAACTAATCTGCCTGCAAGGAGCATTAACCATGAAACAGCATATACACGGCAGCATCCCTATTATGAGTTTGAGGATGAAATTGAATCTGATCAGCCCGTCTGGAATGGAGCTCACCCACAGCAAATGTAAATATTATCCACAAAACATTTTGGGGCTCTCGCGAGGCACAACGATCTAAGGCACTGCATCTCAGTGCTAGAGGCATCACTACAGACACCCTGGTTCGAATCCAGGCTGTTTCACAACCGGCTGTGATTGGGAGTCGCATAGGGCGGCGCATAACTGGCCCAGCTTCATCCGGGTTATGGTTTGGCCGGGGTAGGCCGTCATTGTAAATAAGCATTTTTTTATCAACTGACTTGCCTAGTTAAATAAAGGTAAAACAAAAGTGTCCCTTATAATTATACACACCAGTTATGCAGCATAGATAACACGCTAGCTTGCTAGCTAACAAGACTGCCTAGCTAACCAGCTTGCTCATAATACTAGCCAAGTTAACTGCGTTATTCCTTGCATGCGATTGGCTGTGGTCTTGGGGGCGACACGCACGTGATTATCTCATAGAACGAAACATATATGATCTTGAATACCTTTCCTGCACTCAAATGACCAAATGGCCCTGTAATGTCCTCATGGGTGGAATGTTATTTATATTTTTCATAATTAATCAACTTTTTTTACGCAGCGAATTCAGTGTTTCTATGTCAAATGGTTTTGTTATATTTCAGTTTTCTGTCATGTATATAAAGTATAATATTGGGATGCAAACTCAAAATGTAATATATTTCAACTCTATATCTGACATGGTAGGTGCCTTCTTTTTTATGTGACTGATTTATCCCGCTTCCGTAAAAGGCTAAGCCTGTGTTTAACACAGACCTTATTTTCCCATAGGCTTTGTTCAATGAACCATGGCGGAGTAAGTGCCTACAAAAAGACAACATTACTATTGCTCTCTATTGAAGCCGTTTGTGGTGATATGGGGTGTTGTCCAAAACAAAGTCATCAGCGTTTGGATCATTCCTAATCAATCAGAGTAACAAAGCCAATAACGAATTTTCTAAATGCAGCTTCTAAATATTCTGGCCCAACCAATCAGTTTCTGGGACCAATCAGAACAGTTAGAATTTATTTGCGTTCTAGAAATCGTTGGGGAAGTACTCAGATCCAGACTCAACGCGGAGAAGAAACTAATGTCCGTGGGCGTGGCATAGCGTTTGGCCGGAGAAAGGAGTTTGGGTACCCAGGCAAGCATCTACGACCCAACTTCATCCTTTCTTTAAAATCGGGAGTTGTACATGTGTCAGCAGCAGCAACAGAGGTCGTCGACTCTAGCTAACCACCATATCGGCTATTGCCGCGTTCATGTGATAATCGGAACTAGGAAACTCTTGAAATGTATGACCCCCCCCCCGGGGGTAATTTTGAGCAGCTGCCCCTCAAACGTCTGGAATATGTTAAGCAGGGCAATGCACAAAAGGATGTGTCCTGTTTATCACACAAGAGACCAGGCTATGTTTCATGAGATACAGAAAGGAATCTTGCCTGATGAGGACCTAAGGGTCGAAACGTTGTGATAAAATCACCTAGGAGCATGAGCAACATTGCAGTGTTTTCCTTCCTGTTTTCCATGAGTTTGCCTACAACTTCCGCACCTGCAGGAAGTACCTGGATGTGCGTATGTTCTTCAGCTTTTGTACATGTCTCATGAGATACCATAACATTGAACCACCACATTGCAGAAGCAAATGAGCTGTCAACCCCAAAACCAAGTGTCAAGGTTATTACAAACTTTATATTCCCTGTGTCTTTTAATGTAATCGCAGGCATGGCATGTGTGTTCAGCCCAGAAATGTGACCTCTTGACATTGAAATGTCTGCGCCAGTCAAAATAACGCAGATACATTTCTTCATTTGTATGTAGCAGTGTGAGTTGGTTAGCCAGCTCTTTGGGAGAGAGGAAATCATCCACATGAATGAAGGCATCTCCAGGCACAAAGTTCTCATAGTTCTGCCTAGGTGGCCCAAGAGCAATTGGCACAGATCCAGCAGCTAGTGGGTTGTACAGCTTTTCAGTGATGTAATCTTTGTGAATCGAGTTCTCAAACAAAAGATAGAATTTACAACTGGATATTGTGTCCAGGAAGTCTTGATCATTGACGTGTTCTCCAAAGGCTTTTCCATAGGTGTGTATCTCAATGTGTTCGTGCAATTCATTGAAGTACCTCGCTCTGGCATGGTCAGGGTTCCAGTTACTCACAATCCAGCAGACCAATTTAGTTTTAATTGGCAATACGAAAGCTTCCCCCTCCTCTTGGCTGAATACAACTGACCCATAAGGCACTTCAATATCTGCATCTTGCCTATAATTCAAAGTCAAATTGAAAATATTTCCAAGACCTGGGTTTTTATAAGTATGTGACGGGGACTCTAGATTCATCCACACCCACTTTTGGAAAGGTGGGCGCTGCAATGGTGGTAGATTTGATAAATCACTTTTTATGTCTCTATGGTGAATGATGACCCCACTTGACTTATTGTATAGGTCTCGGTCAGCTGTTAAAAAACAGCCTTCAATATTGAACAGGGTGCTGCATGTGTCTAGATCATAGGACTGACCAAAAGGCCACATCCATAATAGAACTATAGTCTTATTATGAACCTTATTTTCTTCTTCTTCCTTCTGAATTGGTAGTGTTGGTGATTCAATGGGCTTTGCAAGCCAGTTACTTGACGGTTTAAAATACATGAGGAAAACAGTCACAAAACAGCCTATTGCAATGATTGCAGTCACAAGTAGGCGCAGTAAGCCGTTAAGAGTTGCAGCTGCCATTTTTGTCCTGTAAAAAAATATATAGTGTAATTAGTTTGTTTCAAAACAACGTCGATGACCTGTTTCAATAATGAAACAAACAATGGAGTAATGTACTGGTTTGGTTCAGTGCATATATTTTCTCAGGTGATATGGATTGTTTATCTTATAGCCTTTTATATCACAACAAAACATGACACTATTTAATCACAGATGTCCAACATAGAAACAGGTTTACATATTTCAGCTTACTTATGCAAGATCACAATCAATGCATAGGCTAAGATTCTGAAATAAGTAGCCTGAAGGTTTCACCCGTCAGTAGCCTAATAGAATGAGATTCTATTTATATAGTAGCTTCAGCATTCTATGCCTATGGGCATTCTATGCCTATGCTTTGAAGAAAGGACGGGTGCATTTAATAGGTTTACAGTATTGTACACATGTATGCTGGGAATGCTGTTTTAGATAAAGAAAAAATAAAGAAAAAATAAAACAATGCCATGTAACCTAGCCTAGTGGTCTTGTGAGTAGAAAGAGGGGGGCATGCAGCTCCACCTATATGCAGATGTTAAGTTTGGCTTTAGAAAATAGCCTAAACATGGCCAATAACAATATCAACATCATACTGTAGGACCTGCCTTCACCTGACACAAACCTAAAACAGGTATACTTTCAAAATGTCGATGAACAGTGCTAATAGGCTTCAAAGTGATTGCTCAATTAACATCAATGACCAACAATTAACACATTAAACTATATAAAGACAACTTGCATAAACATGAGCGTTTATAATAAACAATGAAAATAGGTGCTACCTACCCTCGAAACGGAAGAAAGCAAATAACCAGAGATGCGAAACCTGTGAGCTGTGAACTTGAGCCACTCCCACGAGCCAGATCACAATGCGGTTGAGCAGAACAGGGCCAGGTTGTCGAAACAGACAAACATTTCTAAATAAACAACTTGATTAGGCTACCGGACTATGACGTTTGATCATAAAAAATGTTGAAGCGATTAGAAATGACATAGTCATTGGTCTACATCATGAGTAATCTACAATTGTGTGCAGAAAATTAGGCCGAGCCCTATTATTAGCCTTCTTCACTAATTTACATTAATACATTTATCAACTGAAGTGAATTCGCTTTTAATTTGGGTATCTATCTGGTTCATCCAGGTCAGGAGAAACAACATGTTGACTGGCATGGCTCGTGTAGGCCTTATATAAACCACAGTGGTGGTGAGTAGATAGAAAGTTGGCAGTTATCCCCATAAATACAATAAAACGACGAACATTTCTCTAAATTACTATATGATTACAAGATCCTTACATTAACTAAAGCATAGGCTTAATGTTTCAAGCGATTAGTGATGGCATAGTCATAGGTTAGCAAGAGTAGCCTAGGCCTAAAAGGGTGGATACAATTTGTAGAACGTTCCAACAGGAATCTGTTCCAGATACGTCGTAAACAACACATACAACGTTGTATTGCGGCAGAGTAAGATACCAGGTAGGGAGCAATTTCGTGACCAATTTTGTTGAGTTTTTCAGTCACCACTGTTTATTCCGAAAAATGTCTCCTCACACTGGTAGCCTACGGTCAAACATTAAGAAAAAGCTACGTGGTGAGTTGACGCCTATTCGGCAGCTAGTTAGCTAGGTGAATTGATCATGCTACGCTGTATGCATTGTTTGTTGACATCCTTGTTATTTACGTCGTTTTGGGAACAGATTCCTGTTGGAACGTTCCCCAAATTATACCCACCCGGCCTAAAATGAACAATTAGTCAGTGTGGAGAAATGGAGGGACATGACTTCAGGCCTAATTAATCTTACCAATAGAATATCACAGTATAAGTCTTAATACCTATAAAACCTAGAGGTCAAACAGGGAAATGGTTCCAATCGTTTTTTTCCACAATACATTTTTCCCACTTAAAATAAGGGCTGTGCTTTGTGTAGGCTTCCCCGGTGTGACATTTTGACGTGTAAATCTCTCTCGGACAAGGTGACTTTTATCAATATAGTTGCCTGTATTTACCCCCAACAAATGAAATGCTAAGTAGCTGCGAATGTGGCTATCATAAAGAACTACAAATGCCATCATGATCTGGACAAGACTGCCGAATGGAGGCAAAAGTAACAATCTCTTTCAGCAAATGTGCAGGAGCTTGCAGAGATGTGTAGTCTTGCATAATGTCTACTTTGATGTTAATTAGCATTCCAAGCCTACAGGAAACACAGCCCTTATTTTAAGTGTTTCTAAAATCCCCTATGGGGAAAAATGAATGGTGGAAAAACGATTGGAACCATTTCCCTGTTTGACCACAAGGTATTATGACACCTCTACTCTGAGGCTCTATTCATATGTTTCAACTGAAGTGAATTCAAACTTGTTGATTTATTTCAGCTTGTGTGTCATTGCATACTTTTAACTTAGGTGTCTGGTTCCTTCAGGAGAAACCGCAAATGCCTGCAAGACTTGAATCAACTCAAACTCTTGTTAGAGAATATTCTCTATTCAGAATACAGAAAAGCTACAGCCTGCACAGCTTGGTCCATACAGCAACTGGGACCCCTCTTCTTGTGAGCCTCTGTATCCGTGGGGTAAGCCCAATCCTTTTTCTTTTGTTTAGCTGTGTACGACCTGCTGTGTAACACATCCCACTGGGCACATATGTCAATTTAACGTCTATTCCACATTGGTTCAAGGTAAATTCATAAAAAGTATGTGGAAACAGCATTAATTCAACCAGTGCGTGCCCAGTGGGATGTTCCCAGTTTGATAGACACAAAATCATTTATGACAAGCTAGCTGTAATAATTATGAAAATGAATTGGGCAACTAATAGAAAGTAACCAACCGGTCATTTTGTAGTTGGTCCTTTTGCAGTGGTGGAAAAAGTACCCAATTGTCATACTTGAGTAAAAGTAAAGATACCTTAATAGAAAATGACTCAAGTAAAAGTCACCCAGTAAAATTCTACTTGAGTAAAAGTTTTAAAGTATTTGATTTAAAATATAGTTAAGTATCAAAAGTAAACATATAAATCATTTCAAATTCCTTATAAAGCAAACCAGACCACACTATTTTCTTGTGTTTTTTATTTATTTACGGATAGCCAGGGTCATGCTCCAACACCCAGGCATCATTTACAAACGAAGCATGTGTGTTTTGTGAGTCTGCCAGATCAGAGGCAGTAGGGATGACCCGGGATGTTCTGTTGATATTTGCGGGAATTGGACCATTACCCTGTCTTGCTAAGCATTCAAAATGTAACGAGTACTTTTGGGTGTCAGGGAAAATGTATGGATTTCAAAGTACATTATTTTCTTTAGGAATGTAGTGAAGTAAAAGTAGTCAAAAATATAAATAGTAAAGTACAGATACCCCCAAAAAACTGCTTAAGTAGTACTTTAAAGTATTTTTTACTTAAGTACTTTACACCACTGTCCTTTTGAAGGTAGGACTTTGAGAAAAAATATCCACAGGGAAGAATTATTAAACAGATTTCTATCACCTGGCACATGCGCAAAACCATGTAAATGCATGCAAGACTAAAGTTAGTATGTACTTCTGTACTTCTGTCTTGTGCTCATGCCTTGGTGATGAACAAACAAATCATGATAGCCACATACAGTCAGAGACCCTAGTTTTGTAGTCGTTTTAATAATGCTTCCCTTTGGATGTTATGTCTCAAATTTTCACCTGCGTAAGGACGGAATCAGCGGACAACAGGTAGTTCTGTGACCCAGGGTTTCCCAAACTCAGTCATGCTCCACCCCCCCATGTTTTGTTTCACTACAGTGATGATTCAAATAACACACTCATTATTAAGCTTTGATTATTTTAATCAGCTGTGTAGTGCTAGGGAAAAATACAAAATGTGCACCCAGGGGGGGTCCCAGGACTAAGTTTTGGAAACACAGCTGTGACCCACTTAAAGCCTTTTTACTTTTCCAGACCCGTTAAAATGAATGAAAATGTTTTTTGTGTAGACACAATCCAGTCTTAATATATGACCCAAAAGGAATTTGCTGCAAGTGCATCCTGCTAGTGTATCCAGATCCACCGTTCAGAAAACACTGAGTGGCCTAGTCTTTAGACTCTTGAAGTCCACCTCTATAAAGACATTAAGGAAATTAATTGCTGTGACTTATAGTACATTCCCAGGGCACTTAGGCTCTCTGTGAAACAATTACTTCTCTCTACCAAGAGCGTATTTTTACTCCTATTTTAGATTAATGTGTAGTTTCCAAGTACATACTCTGGAGGGCAGTAAAAGACAACTAATGTTTTTTCATTGATGACTGCAGCTGGTTTAAGGTAGCATGAACCCAGTCACACCACTATCACAGCACTGTCAGGGCAGTTAGTTTAAGATCTGAACAGGAAGCCACTATAATAAGTCTAATTTGTCTGGGCTAGCAAGTACAGGTATGTTTAGACTCACATACATACATTCTTATCTGTTTTACCCATGTAATAGTGTCCCTGTGTTGGGAACCAATTATGCACTGCAAAAAGTGAAATCTAAGCAAGTTTAAATGTTATATTAAATGATAATTCACGTAAAATTAGTTATTTTCTTGTTTTTTCTTACCAAGCTAAATTAATTTAAATAATTTAAAATAATTTTGCTTATTTTAACCTATAAAAAGCTTAATAAAACTATTTCTTATTTCAAGATCTTTTAAGATATTTTACCTTAATCATCATAGTAATGTAAAATTTATTGAAAAATATCTTGAAATAAGATAAATGACTCGTATTACGTCATTTTGCTTATTTTAACCTAAAAAAGATCTGCCACTGACGTTAGATAATTTAGCTTGGTAAGAAAAAAACAAGAAACACACATTTTAAGTGAATTATCACTCAATATAAAATAGGAGTGCTTAGATTTAACTTTTTGTAGTGTGGTCTTATTTTACGTTATGGTTACGGATATGGACCAAAGGATAGTTTTCATTTCTGCAAAAGCCTCCTTAGAGATAAGCATGGCTTTCTCATTTGAGAGGATTTCAGTGGAATGGGAATGCAGTGCTCTATATAGCAGCCGCAGGAATATGCCCCTGTCCTTGTAGCCTCTCTCTCTCTCTTCCCCCCCCCCCCCCTCACTCGCCTTTCTGCTCTCCCTGATTAACCTGTGGGCCCTGCTGTGTCCAGTGTCAGCCTGCTCCATCCTGGGATTCTTTTAATTTTCCTCTTAAAAATGGACTCTATTGGTGCCTGCAAAAATATTTGAAGAACTCTTAAAGGTTGACTCAGTGATATGCCGTAGATGCAGAACATAAACAGCATAGTGGGTCAATTTCCATAACAACTTAGTGCTGAAGTGCGAGGCTACATCTCTCCGCTCTTTGGTCCCCTGGCTACCACGCTGTAACAGCTTGAAGTGTATCATGCACATATGCAGATACTGTGTGTGACCATGTGGGAGCTAATTATTGCATCTCGCTCATCTCAATGGCCGTTTTAGAGAAGATCAAACCCAAATGTATCATGGGCAAATTGTGCCTGGCTGACTGATCTACAAATAATAATGGGTAGTTATTTATGATGCAAGGTTCTTCGTAGATCAGTCAGTGGGCAGTCACCTGCACGAACTGCTGCAATGTCGATCAGCCCATTAAATACCGTGATACATTTAGCTGATGCCCGTACACCGTGACGTATTTCATTATGACGTACGTCATCTTCACGCTACTGGACGGAGAGTGTGTGGTTTCACAGACGCAAGACAAGTTGGAGGAGAGCCTAGTCTCTCGTCAGAGATTGCATTTATTTTGGGAGATTTCAAAATATAACCATTTCATTCAAGACAGGAGACGCGTATTGTTTCAGGTGATAAAACATGTTTTGTTTGTTACTTTTTCCTCAACTTGTTTCTCTAACTTTCTAGCTAGTCACGCTAGCTTACAGAGCAGCTAGCTAGCTAAAAGCTAGGCTAGATTGGAGATACTGAAGCTAGCGACCTCCACCTAATAAAGTTTTTTTTTTTTAACGACATTACTATCACAATAAACTAAAACGGCAGGCAACAGTCATATAATATAATTGGCCCCAACGGCCAATGTGTATTATTTAACATTACTATTAAAATAGTACTCACTTATAAGAATGGGTAATTGTTTACAAATTACTAGCTATCCCATAAAGCCATCACCAAAAACGTATTTTATTATTGTTCTGTGGTTTGCTAACTTCCTGTTCTATTGATGGACTCTGGCTGCACCATAGACTGTAAAAAGAATGGACAAAGCCACCGATGACATCAACCTATTGTTTCCTATGTGAAGTCTCAGTGGTGCATTTGAAGATCAGGATTTGTTGTTTTGGCGTGTTGCGATCTTGCTTCATGGCGGAGTTTTTGGGAACATTGCATGTGCAGTTTGAGCTGCTCTGGGAAGTGATGTGCAGGCTAGCTCAGTGCTGCCACCTCTCATTGAGTATATCATGTTGAAGGCCAACCGGGGTACTGCAGGCTGCACATTTCCTTTATAACTTCTTCTGTGTGCGATTTTAAAATAATTGGTTCAAGGACATCTGGTTATATAGAAGCAAGTATTGACACCAGAAGATCATCAATCTCCCATTGACTAAAATGGGGGATCCTGCTTTCTGAAAACATTACCTACAGTACCCTAGTTGGCCTTGGACTTGACATCCTCAGTGAGAGGGGGCAGTTGTTCTCCTCTGGACTGCACTAAAGACGATTCAGAGTTTGGAAAAATTCAAAGTATGTGGCATCCGTTTCGCAACAAAGCCTTCAACCACAAGAGGAGCGCTGCTATACCACTCCGTTGTGGACAGTCCCCATTTGAAATGAATGACGTCCGGCGCAACTCAACAGACTGCTGAGATGTAATGTGAATGAGGCTTGAGTCTACCGTTTAAGTACTCATATGTAGGCCCGACTGTGCTGATAGTGTACGTAAAGTGCCCTTTTCCACATGTTGTTACAACCTGAATTTAAAATGGATTAAATTGAGATTTTTGGTCAC
Organism: Salvelinus fontinalis; assembly: GCF_029448725.1. NCBI lineage: Eukaryota > Metazoa > Chordata > Actinopteri > Salmoniformes > Salmonidae > Salvelinus > Salvelinus fontinalis. The sequence goes on along the minus strand of NC_074691.1, from coordinate 9,753,292 downwards.
TGGCCTTCACACAATACCCTATAATGTCAAAGTGGAATTATGCTCCCTTTGCTGTTTCCTGAAGTCCACAATCATCTCTTTTGTTTTTCTGACATTGAGTGAGAGGTTATTTTCCTGACACCTCCTCCCTGTAGGCTGTCTCGTCGTTTTTGGTAATCAAGCCTACCACTGTCGTGTCGTCTGCAAACTTGATGATTGAGTTGGAGGCGTGCATGGCCACGCAGTCGTGGGGGAACAGGGAGTACAGGAGAGGGCTGAGAGTGCACCCTTGTGGGGCCCCAGTGTTTAGGATCAGCGGAGTGGAGATGTTGTTTCCTACCTTCACCACCTGGAGTTCGGCCCGTCAGGAAGTCCAGGACACAGTTGCACAGGGCGGGGTTGAGACCCAGGGTTTCAAGCTTAATGATGAGTTTGGAGGGTACTATGGTGTTGAATGCTGAGCTGTAGTCAATGAACAACAGACTTACATAGATATTCCTGTTGTCCAGATGGGATAGGGCAGTGTGATGGCGATTGCATCGTCTGTGGACCTATTGGGGCGGAAAGCAAATTGGAGTGGGTCTAGGGTAACAGGTAGGGTGGAGGTTAAATGATCCTTGACTAGTCTCTCAAAGCACTTCATGATGACAGAAGTGAGTGCTACGGGGCGAGAGTCATTTAGTTCAATTACCATAGCTTTCTTGGGAACAGGAACAACAGTGGCCATCTGGAAGTATGTGGGGACAGCAGACTGGGATAGGGATTGATTATGTCCGTAAACACACCAGCCAGCTGGTCTGCGCATTCTCTGAGGATGCGGCTAGGGATGCCGTCTGGGCCAGCAGCCAAGCGAGGGTTAACACGTTGAAATGTTTTACTCACGTTGGCCATGGAGGAGGAGAGCCCACAGTCTTTGGTTGCAGGCCATGTCGGTGGCACTGAATTGTCCTCAAAGCGCGCAAAGAAATTATTTAATTTGTCTGGGAGCATGACGTCGATGTCCGCGACAGGGCTGGTTTTCTTTTTGTAATCCGTGATTGTCTGTAGACCCTGCCACATACGTCTCGTGTTTGAGCCGTTGAATTGCAACTCCACTTTGTCTCTATACTGACGCTTTGCTTGTTTGATTACCTTACGGAGGGAATAACTACACTGTTTTGTATTCGGTCGTGTTTCCAGTCACCTTGGCATGATTAAATGCTGTGGTACGTGCTTTCAGTTTGGCGCGAATGCTGCCATCAATCCACGGTTTCTGGTTAGGGAAGGTTTTAATAGTCACAGTGAGTACATCTCCTATACACTTCCTCATAAACTCGCTCAACGAGTAAGCGTATCCGTCAATGTTATTGTCTGAGGCTACCTGGAACATATTCCAGTCCACGTGATCGAAGCATTCTTGAAGCGTGGAATCTGATTGGTCAGACCAGTGTTGGATAGACCTAAGCACAGGTGCTTCCTGTTTTAGTCATGGTCAGATTTTCCAAAAGGAGGGCGGGGGAGGGCGTTGTTTGCATTGCGGAAGCTAGAATAGCAGTGGTCGAGTGTGTTACTCGCTTGTGTACTGCAATCAATATGCTGATAGAATTTTGTTCTCAGATTAGCTTTGTTAAAATCCCCAGCTACAATAAATGCAGCCTCGGGATATATGGTTTCCAGTTTGCATATAGCGCAGTGAAGTTCCCTGATGGCATTTTTGGTATCTGCTTGTGGGGGGATATACACGGCTGTGACGATAACCGAGAAGAGTTCTTTTGTGAGATAATCCGGTCGGCATTTGATTATGAGGTATTCTAGTTCAGGTGAACAAAAGGACTTGAGTTCTTGTATGTTGTTACAATTACACCATGAGTCATGAGTCATTAATCATGAAACATACACCCCGCCCTTTTTCTTACCAGAGAGATGTTTGTTCCTGTCGGCACGATGCACTGAAAATCCCGTTGGCAGTACAGACTCCGACAGCATGTCCCCAGCTAGCCATGTCTCCGTGAATCAGAGTATGTTACAATTCCAGATATCTCTTTGGAAAGAAACTCTTGCCTTAATTTTGTTAACTTTGTTAACTAGGGACTGGACATTAGCGAGTAATATATTCGGAAGCGGTGGGTGGTGTGCGCGTATCCGAAGTCTCACTAGAAGACCGCTACGGCACCCTCTCCTCCGATGGTGTTGTTTTGGGCCGGCCTCTGGAATCAGTTCAAATGCCCTGGGAGGTGCAGACAAATAATCCTCTTTGGGAAAGTCGTATTTCTGGTCGTAGTGCTGGTAAGTTGACGTCTCTCTGAAATCCAATAGTTCTTCCCGGCTGTATGTAATAACACTTAAGGTTTCCTGGGCTAACAATGTAAGAAACAATACATCGGTGCCAGCTTGGGGGTAAAAGCTGTTAAAGAGCCTTTTGGACCTAGACTTGGAGCTCTGAATCCGCTTGCCATGCGGTAGCAGAGAGAACAGTCTATGACTTGGGTGACTGGAGTTTTTGACAATTTTTTGAGCCTTCCTCTGACACCACCTGGTATATAGGTCCTGGATGGCAGGAAGCATTGGCCCCAGTGATGGGCTGTACGCACTACCCTCTGTAGCGCCTTATGGTCAGATACCGAACAGTTGCCATACCAGGCGGTGATGCAACCAGTCAGGATGCTCTTGATGGTCCAGCTTTTGAACTTTTTGAGGATCTGGGGACCCATGCCAAATCGTTTCAGTCTCCTGAGGGGGAAAAGGTGTTGTCTTCACAACTGTCTTGGTGTTTTTGGACCATGATAGTTTGTTGGTGATGTGGACACTTTGGAACTTGAAACTCTCGACCCGCTACACTTCAGCCCCGTTGATGTAAATGGGGGCCTGTTCGGCCCTCCTTTTCCTGTAGTCCACGATCGTCTCCTTAGTCTTGCTCACACTGAGGGAGAGTTTGTTGGCCTGGCACCACACTGACAGGTCTTTGACCTTCTCCCTATAGGCTGTCTCATTGTTGTCGGTGATCAGGACTACCACTGTTGTGTCATCAGCAAACTTTATTTTTTTATTTAACCTTTATTTAACCAGGTAGGATAGTTGAGAACAAGTTCTAATAATGGTATTGGAGTTGTTTTTGGCCACGTAATCATGGGTGAACAGGGAGTACAGGAGGGACAAAGCACGCACCCCTGAGGGGAACTGGTGTTGAGGATCAGCGTGGCAGATATCTTGTTGCCTACCCTTACCACCTGGGTGTTGCCCGCCAGGAAGTCCAGGATCCAGTTGCAGAGGGAGATGTTTAGTCCCAGGGTCCTTAGTTTAGTGATGAGCTTTTTGGCCACCATGGTGTTGAACGCTGAGCTGTAGTCAATGAACATCATTCTCACATAGATGTTATTTTTGTCCAGCTGGGAAAGTTTGAATACTTATGTGAATTAGATATTTCTGTATGTCACTTTCAATACATTTGCAGAAATGTCTAATAACATGTTTTTAATCCATTTTGAATTCATGCTGTAACCCAACAAAATGTTGAACAAGTCAAGGGGTATTAATACTTTCTGAAGGCACCGTATAAGATTTACAAAAGCAAAGTACATGGTTGTTTCTCCCACCATAGAATGGAGCTCTGTGTGCATTGCACAAACAACTAGTGAACCTCACCTGCATTTCATCTAATCGTCAGTATATATTGCGAGTGGAAGGTGCAGGCTAAAGTGGCCAATTTAGATAGGTGCTGCAGGTGGCTATGTCTTCTTTGTGAAAGACCAAACTCTCATACTGTGTGTTTTAGAATAAAATAGGACTGGCCTTAGAGGAAAACAGGAGAACCATTCTGTCTTTGTAATTCATTTTCTTTCTTTCACACAGTATTATAGGATTGTTTATTTTGTGGGGGCACACTACCATATTCTGCAATGTGATATGTATGGAGATGTGTTTTGGGGAATTCAGCAGATGGACGTTATACTCTATTTAGTACACACAGTATAACCCTATTCCACCAAATGTGAGAGATCACATTTTCTCTGCCTTTAATGTCAAATTTAATAGAATTCCAAAAATAGACTCACAAACGTGTTTGAACTTTGTGGCACTGATCACCTATGGGTTGTAGTGAATTGGACTACATTCCTTTTGGGCTCATCCTGCACCTGAATGTAGCCTAGCTCTTCAGTAGTGTACCATAGCAAGGTCGTTCCACCAATTTGGTGCCGTTTGAGAAGTGAAGGGCCTCCCGAGTGGCGCAGCGGTCTAAGGCACTGTGTTGCAGTGCTAGAGGCGTTACTACAGACCCGGGTTCATTCCTGGGCTGTGCCACAACCAGCCGTGGCCGGGAGTCTCATAGGACGGCGCACAATTGTCCCAGCGTCTTCCGGGTTAGGGGAGGGTTTGGCCGGTGGGGTTTTAATTGGCTCATTGTGCTCTAGCGACTCCTTGTGGTGGGCCGGGTGCCTGCAGGCTGACCCCAGTCACCAGTTGAATGGTGTTGCCTCCGACACATTGGTGAGGCTGGCTTCTGGGTTAAGCTGGTGGTTGTTTAGATAGAGAGGTTAGGCGGGTCATGTTTCGGAGAATGCAAGACTCCACCTTCGCCTCTCCCGAGCACGTTGGGGAGTTGCAGAGATGAGACTAGATCGAAAAAGGGGGTAAAAAATAATACAGTTGAAGTCGGAAGTTTATATACACCCGAGCCAAATACATTTAAACTCAGTTTTTCACAATTCCTGACATTTAATCCTACTAAAAATTTACCGACTCTTTGTGGCGGGCCGGGTGCCTGCAGGCTGACCCCAGTCACCAGTTGAACGGTGTTGCCTCCGACACATTGGTGGGATCACCACTTCATTTTAAGAATGTGAAATGTCAGAATACTAGTAGAGAATTATTTCTTTCAGCTTTTAATTCTTTCATCACATTCCCAGTTCGTCAGAAGTTTACATACACTCAAATAGTATTTTGCAGCATTGCCTTCAAATTGTTTAACTTGGGTCAAATGCTTAGGGTAGCCTTCCACAATATCCCACAATAAGTTGGGTGAATTTTGGCCCATTCTTCCTGACAGAGCTGGTGTAACTGAGTCAGGTTTGTAGGCCTCCTTGCTCGCACACACTTTTTCAGTTCTGCCCACAAATTTTCTATGGGATTGAGGTCAGGGTTTTGTGATGGCCACTCCAATACCTTGACTTTGTTGTCCTTAAGCCATTTTGCTTGGGGTCATTGTCCATTTGGAAGACCCATTTGCGACCAAGCTTTAACTTCCTGACTGATGTCTTGAGATGTTGCTTCAATATATCCATATAATTTTACTACCTCATGACTCTATCTATTTTGTGAAGTGCACCAGTCCCTCCTGCAGCAAAGCACCCGCACAACATGATACTGCCACCCCCGTATTTCACGGTTGGGATGGTGTTCTTCGGCTTGCAAGCCTCCCCCTTTTTCCTCCAAACGTAACGATGATCATTATGGCCAAACAGTCAGATTTTTGTTTCATTAGACCAGAGAACATTTCTCTGAAAAGTACGATCTTTGTCCCCATGTGCAGTTGCAAACCGTAGTCTGTCTTTTTTATGGCGGTTTTGGAGCAGTGGCTTCTTCCTTGCTGAGCCGTCTTTCAGGTTGTGTCGATATAGAACTCGTTTTACTGTGGATATAGATACTTTTGTACCCGTTTCCTCCAGCATCGTCACAAGGTCCTTTGCTGCTGTTCTGGGATTGATTTGCACTTTTCACACCAAAGTACGTTCATCTCTAGGAGACAGAACTTGTCTCCTTCCTGAGCGGTATGACGGCTGTATGATATGATTTTCCCATGATGTCAAGCAAAGAGGCACTGAGTTTGAAGATGGGTCTTGAAATACGAGTTTATATATATTAAACTTAATCAGACGAACAGTTTTCAGTTGTGCTAACATAATTGCAAAAGGTTTTCTAATGATCAATTAGCCTTTTAAAATGATGAACTTGGATTAGCTGACACAACGTGCCATTGGAACACAGGAGTGATGGTTGCTGATAATGGGCCTCTGTACTCCTATGTAGTTATTCCATAAACAATCAGCCGTTTCCAGCTACAACAGTAATTTACCAGTGTTTCTGATCAATTTGATGTTATTTTAATGGACAAAAAATATGCTTTTCTTTCAAAAACAAGGACATTTCTAAGTGACTCCAAACTTTTGATCGTCAGTGTACGTTTTACCATCTCAATAGGTAAAACATGACTATAGTAAGTGCCTATTAGGTGCCACATAAAGTAACGGCGTTGACCGTAACAGTGTTGACGATTTCATCTTAACTCAGCCATTAATCACCACTTGACAGGAGGAATGGACACTTGTTGTGTGCAACAGGCAGTGGCATTTGAATGCAAGCTTTAAAAAATAAAATAAAAAACATGTTAAATCCCAAAACATTTCTAGCCTGTCTATCTATGGGTAACAGGGTTGACGTGTTTTGCTCAACCTGCTCAGTTTTTCACCAGAAAAGGGCCAAAAAGAGTAGACCCAGCCCCCCACTGTCACACTATGATTTGACAATTAGATGTTCTATGCTGCTTTTTGGAGAAAAAAATGAATTGGAGTAGTTTCACCGTATTAAAATGACGGTTCTGTTCACGTAACAGGGTTGTCTTTTTAAAAATGAGGGACAGACACTAATCACGTGAAATAACTAGGGATTTACAATGATGGTGAAACTTGGATACATTTTGGGATTAAGTGGGTTGAAATCCTCCTAGAAGTGACACAGGGTTGATGGAGGGCAATGTCAAAATGATACATTTCAGCAAGTTTTTATTCATATAAAAAAATCTCATTTATTGAATTCTCCATATATTAAAGAGCACTTTTTAACATAACATGCTTATATAATGCAATATTGGTGCACAATTTCTATGTAAAATATCAGAGAGACGCAAAAGGCACTCTCTTCGTGGAACGACCCACCAACAGTCTGGAAGACTGGGAACAATAAACCTGTTAATTTGCACCACTCCTGAAGCTGTATGTTGATCTTAATGAGATGATACTGTTTAAAGACACGGCACGCTGCTCAAACTTTCACAAGAAAAGAGCAGAAAATGCTGTCAAGAATTTTCTTTGCGATCTTTTGTGTCAATCTTCTGTCAAGTGTGTCAAGACCAGCAAAGTGGTTTGTCAACGATAAAATACATCAGAGCACTTCTAAAGCTGTGAGTTTGAATACTTAATAAACCAAACATATGTTCGATAAGCCATCCCCCACCAAAGGAGGGACAAGAGTTCACCAATCTAAATCTAAACTTCAAAGGCACCATCTCTTCTCTTATGTTAGCTTCCCTTTCAACAAATTAGGTCAAGTTTCCTTCAGCAATTTTAGAAATTAGGAGACTGCCTCTTTGAAATGTAATCACGTTTAGCAGCATGAGTAAACACATTGCAGACAGTCTTCTATTACTTCAAACAATTGAACTTTAGATATTGTCACTAATAATTATTCTAAATGTGTATAGCTTTGATGCAGCAGCACAGGCACAATACGCTTGTTAGGATAAATATTTGTTGTCTGTAATAGTAATACTCTTGTAACGATGGTTGGAATTCAATTGTAACACATTATACTCCACATTATACACATACACCCACAAATAAGAAACATGGCGACGGACAGTGATGGCTGAGTTGGAGGAGATGAGTGTCTCATGGGACAGGGCACAAGCTGTGGCCAAAGACCGACTTCAGTGGCAGAAGATTATTGCAGCCTTAGGTCCCACAAGGAACAAAGAAGACTAAGTAAGTAAGTAACATTCTACTCTTCTGCAATGCAGTTTCAACCAAGCTGTTGCTATACCATATCATGTCAACAGAGGTGTCAACTGGGTTATGGTCCGTTGACCAGGGCCCAGTCAGACCCACTAGGACTGAGACTGAGACAGGAGTTGCAGAAAAAGGTGCTTCCACACAACCTGTCAAAGGCGTTGACACCCTCTTGGTGATCTTCCGATTTCTTGAAAGGGAAAGAGTGAACATTTTCCTTATGGCTTCTCTGTTGTACGGGGTGGAATGTAGGAGGAAGATGAGTTATTCAGGACAAGCAACCATTTATTGCAGTAAAACCTCCCACAGAGAAGGAGCTCTCAAATAATTATGCAAAGATATTGGGATCACTTAACACCCCCACTTGGTTACGGTGTGAAAGTTGTTATAAAATGTCTTCATTTGTGTGCTTTCTTGTGTAACACCGGAAGCATGTTCATAGGGCATGTTTTTCAGTGCGGTTCAGAATTGTAGTCTTAACAGCTTGCTATAAATGGCCCCAGTACACTGTTTATCCCTCTTCTTGTGCTGTCTCTGAAGAGTTAGGTTATACATGGATTATTGTACATGTCACTGTTTGTAGTTCATGGCATACAATTTACATGTGCTAAATGTGTATTGTGTCATTGTCGTCAAAGACCGTCATCCATAAAGTTTTACCTTGACACTCATTTCCCGATATTGCAAAAGCAATGAGGCCATTTGTACAATTATTAGTTCAACACTTTGGATTTTTGAATTGATACCGGTGTATTTCTTAGCTGGAGTGTCAAGATATTAAGCACTACTCTTCTCTAAGCATAATGGTCTCAGGTGTACTCTCCATGCTGTCCCCAACCGGAGGGATGAAGGAACAATGCCAATGTGCTCACTTGACATTGTAACGGCAGTCCTCCTCCTCTTCATCGGAAGAGGAGGAGTAGTGATCGAACCAAGGCGCAGCGTAGTGAAATGACATGATTTATTGAACACGACGGAAAAACAAACTAAACTTGCATAAACAAACAAAACAAATAAACGATGCAGACAGACCTGAACGACGAACTTACATATAACGTGAAGAACGCAATGAACAGGAACAGACTACATAAAACGAACAAACCGCAAACAGTCCCGTATGGTGCAAACATATACACAGACACAGGAGACAACCACCCACAACGAACACTGTGAAAATGCCTACCTAAATATGACTCTTAATTAGAGGAACGCCAAACACCTGCCTCTAATTAAGAGCCATACCAGGCAACCCAATAAACCAACACAGAAACAGAAAACATAGAATGCCCACCCAAACTCACGTCCTGACCAACTAACACATATAACAAACTAACAGAAATAGGTCAGGAACGTGACAGACATTTGGATCTCTAACAGGTAGAATAGACGAAGGCTGAAAGGAACAGTTCTGCTTGTCCAAACTACCATTTGTAACGATGAGAAACATCCAATAGCCTGTTCGTTGTGAAGCAGAGAAGGGAAATTAAACACGAGAAAGACAGGAGAACAGCAGAGTGGTGCAACTGTGAGAGCACAAGAAGGACCTTCACAGTAGTGTCTCTCTGGGTTGCTCTCTTTGATTCAACACTGCTGTTACATCATATGGGCGCTATTCACGCAGGCCTGAATGCATGTTGGTATTCGTTGCATGTTTTCAGGTTTGGTCTGAGTTTCCTGAGTGAATGCAAAAGTCCTTGTTGTCTGAGTGAATGCAGGTCATCATTGCATGTTCTGGTTATGAATACATGATTAACATGAATTTCTGTCTCCTCTAAATATGACTTTCAAAAACAGCTCGCTTAACAAGTATTACAGTGCAGAAGGGTTTAATCCGCTATTCCTCTTACTCAACATTTAAATGCCCCACTAATGATAGGCCTAATAAGCTCATTTTCACGGTGGTCCCACAGTTTTAGCTTTGTTCAGGAATGATTCAAATTCAGACATTTCAGTTTTGTCTCTGTAAAGGTGAATTCCTCTTGAGTGAAACACATCATACTAATTAGGCATAAGCCAACTGAACATTGTGTAAGATGGCTATCCAGTGGGCAGAACGGGGACGGGGAGAGAGAGATGGATACTGAGAGAGAGGGAGCTCTTCAGCTGTCCAAGTCTCCTGCAGTAGTCGGAGAGGTTTGAGGGGTACGTACACAGCAGCCAGCACTTCTTTCAGGGGATATATGGTCAACTACACCAGCGGTCTCTATTTAAGCAAAGCCAATACGTTCAGTGAGGGAGGGTAGACAGTTTTCTTTCTTTCTCTCCTGGGTGAGCTGCCTTTCTATCATGCAGCAGACGTTCTGGGTGAATTCACCCAGGGATTGTATTGCCCACAGCGGGGACTTTGAGCTGGCGCTTATCTTTTCATTCGCTGACAGGAGAAAAAGCCCCATGGTCCCAGGTATCACCCTGGTATCACCCCTCAACAAACCCTCCAACCTCTGGGGACAGCTGGCGGTCAGCGAGTGGTGAGGATCCAATCACAGATTTTGTGGGTCGTCATAGCCCGAGGATGGCATGGCGCTCACCTACCTCCTGGGTTCTGACTGATACACATGTCCTTGTATGGAGCGGCAGGCAGCCTAGTGGTTAGAGCATTGGGCCAGTAACCGAAAAGTTGCTGGATCGAATCCCCGAGCTGACAAGGAAAAAAATCTGTCTTTCTACCCCTGAACAAGGCAGTTAACCCCCTGTTTCCCGGTAGGCCATCATTGTAAATGATAATTTGTTCTTAACTGACTTGCCTAGTTAAATAAATATATATATATATATATATATATATATATTCTTTTTTTTTTTTTTTTTAAATATGAATTTCATGAGTGCCCTGCTCTCCCGTATGCATTCACAAGATGTGTTCATATTGACTATGTGTGTGCGAATGTACTGTTTATAGATATCAGAAAACATATTGGATGAAAGTGTAGGCAGTGCAAAGTCTGTGTAATTGTTGTCCGTATCTGAAATCTTAGCCAGAACAGGACCATGTTCTTGTTGCATTTTGGATTTGGTGCTGGTAACGTTGGCTGGCTGTCTGTCTCTCTCAGCATGTCATTGTCATTCCTGAGGGCACCCCTGGGAGATCCCCTTGACTGGCCATCTGGATACCTACTGTAGAAACATGCTCTGTCCACATCCACTAACTTGACAGATATCCTTATTTTGCCTGAGCCGAAACCTGGTTTATAGGGAGCTGTACGTGTCCTTGGTTTCACTGGGGCACAGATTTTGATTTGAAATAACACAGGAGTTGCTGCCAAAAAGGGGTGTCCGGTGAAAAAGGTGTAGGAAATGGATGCTTCGTAAATGGCTGACTGCCGCTCAGAAAGTGGAACTGAAGTATTGGTCATTCAAGTTTGTCAGCACCCAAAAGGAGAGGAAGAATATAAAATATGTCTGTATTTATAGTGTGATGGAGGTTTGGCACATCTACACTAGAATAAATAGTCTGAACTAGCACTCAATATAATGCATACATACACTGAGTGTACAAAACATTAAGAACACCTGCTCTGTCCATTACATAGACAGACCAGGTGAATCCAGGTGAAAGCTATGATCCCTTATTGATGTCACTTGTTAAATCCACTTCAATCAGTGTAGATGGAGGGGAGGAGACAGGATAAAGAAGGATTTTTAAGCCTTGAGACAATTGAGACATGGATTGTGTATATGTGCCATTCAGAATGTGAATGGGCAAAACAAAATTATAAAGTGTCTTTGAACGCGGTATGGTAGTACAGTAGGTGTCAGGCGCACCGGTTTGTGTCAAGAACTGGAACTCTGCTGGGTTTTTCACGCTCAACAGTTCCCCGCGTGTATCAAGAATGGGTCATTACCCAAAGGACATCCAGCCAACTTGACACAACTGTCGGATGCATTGGAGTCAACATGGGCCAGCATCCCTCCCTGCAGAACGCTTTTGACACCTTGTAGAGTCCATGCACCAACGAATTGTGGCTGATTTAGAGGGCAAAAGGGGGGGGTGCAATTCAATATTAGGAAGGTGTTCCTAATGTTTTGTGTACTCAGTGTACGAATACATTCTGACCTTGTGTTTAGCTTTGTCACTGATACAATGATTAACATCTAGATAGGAATTTGATGAAAAGATGAGGAATTAAACAAGGGCATAAATTACTGTGGAATCAATGCTATGTATCAGTCCCAGAGGTAATCTCTAATTTTAAGAGTCTATTATAGCGGTTATTTCTGCTCACCTTTATGATAGGAGCATATAATTTACTCAGTTGAGACACGCGCACACACGCATCAAATGTAGAGGTTACTGGACATCATGAATGCGAATCATTTGCATTCTTGTGTTACACGTACTGCAGTGAAAAATGAACTCTGATACAGAATTAATAGAAAACCAGTTTTGCCTGGGTCACAGTCTATCCCTCTGATGGAGAACTGCATTATGGGGACTGTCTCTCTCCCCCCCGCCCCAAATTACATAGAGACAATATGAGTGGTTGTGGGTCACGATTACCCATGTGCTCACAAGTATTGCACGCTCAGATATTCAGGGAACTTAGAAAAGCTGTAGAAATGCATAAGAACTGTTATTTATCATGGTGATCTTTTAACATGACTTATGTTCCACAAAGTTTCTCCAACTGATTATTCGATTGGATGACATATGTACACTTACATAAATACATAAGTTATAAAATTCAATATGAGTGGGAAGGCTAATATTCTTAGAGAACCTTAACTCCCACAGCCAACCATAAAAAGAGCACATTTTCATCAGTGACTTTTGGTCATATTGACATTTCAAACGTTTGACATTTCAGATGTACTGTATTAGCGAACATAAACTGGATTGACTCTCAGAAATACACTTCTTTTTCTTCATAAACCGAATTACAATAAGTTCAAATGTGGCAACACTTTGAGAGTTCATGTTTATGCATGGCTAGGTCTCAGCAAAGCTAAGATCTTTTTTTTTCTCACAGTAAGAGAAGCTTGCTTTTTGAAATGCCTGTAAAATAGATTCTTGGCCGCCTTGTTCCGGAATGATTGAGGGAAAGCAGTGAACGTAAAATGAATGTTGAGCTAAACTAATGTCTTGAAGTACACCTGATTCACATTAAACCCATTTCTCTTTGGTTGTCCTCTCGTATCTACATTTTTTCGTAGCTGTTACCTCACTTCAGGGGGCAAATGCTGTAGTCATCTTTTTATCCTGAAGTCCACCAGCTTATTTCACATTGGCAGTCACATTTATTGTAAATACCAATCTAATGTTTCTGAACACTTCTACATTAATGTGGCTGCTACCATGGTTACGGATAATCATGAATGAATCGTGAATAAGAGGCACAAATATCCTAGACCTACAAAAATGCTGACCTCCCATGGTAATGGGGAGAAGTTAGCTTGTCTTGGGGGAATGATCTTTATGCATCTGTAACTTTCTCACTCATCAACATTCACAATTTATGTATGATTATCCGTAATCATGGTAGCATCCCCATTAAGGTAAAAGTGTTCAGAAATATATTCTGTTCTTATTTAAAATAAAAGTGACTCCAAAATGACACAATGCATTATTTACCAATCATTTCTATTGGGCACAACCTAATGCATCCAAGACGTTTATAGAGTAACAAGCTTGATGTAGTCATTGTGTTCTAGGAATATGGGACCAAATACTAAACTTTTGATAAAATGTAATACACTATTTCTGCTGAGTGAAATTGTCCAAATACTTATGTCACCTTCAAATGGGGGAGTGCTTTCATTTCCAACAGTAAAACAGACATGTATTAAAGTACCCTCAAATAAAAGGTGACATTCTGTACTGTCTCCTAATATAAAACATTTGATCTCAAATCCAAAACGCTGTTGTATAGAGCCAAATTAAAAGTTTTAGCTTCACTGTCCAAATAAAGTGTTCAGAGTAGCTAGCCGATAATTGCATTCGTCTCGCCATGACACCCATGCCAAATCATGCTATACAATATAGTCAGTGTACAATTACCTGGCAGAGGCAGTATCCTATGACATTGAGACTCATACATGAATGATGTTGCATTATTTTCAGGGTCATTATCTACAGGGACTCCCTCGTTAGTGGTATAGGCTTTTCACTGTGGCCAGCTGTTTATGTGCAAACGCACACATACACACACTGCAGGAGGCGGAGGATTGTAACTGTCCTTTTCTCCAGCTCCCAGGGTTGCAGAGGGAGTGTGAAAAGTTCATTTAGATTTATCAAGAAAAGTGTTCCAGAACAAATAATACAGCGACACATTCTCTGCTGGGACCTGTATCTACTAGTACATTTGCATAAAGGTCCACACATCAAAAGTAGCGGGTGCCCTTTTTAAAATATTAATGTGCAGCTTGTTTGAAGCTCCCTCTTTGCTTTGTAGCGCCTCCCTATCAAAGGCGGGGAAAGGGAGGGAGAGGAGGGAGTTGTGTGTATGTATAGGGCTGTGTATGTAAATGTAGGTTTTCTGTCAGCTCCTGCCCTATTTTCTCTCCTTTTCCCATCGGTCAGCTTGTCAGTTTACCATGTCTTCAGACTTGACAGAGACTGTGATTTCAAATAGCAATTCAATTGGCAACCAATTCCTTATCTCTCCAGGACAAATTAAGCGGACTAGTTGCTATACTTATAGGCAGGGATGGCGGCCGCACTCCTTTTGTAGGCCTACGGATCAATTTCCACACAATATTTTGGAAATAATACATTTAAAAAAAATTTTTACTCAGTCGGGGTCTCGACTTATTGTTGAGAGTTAGAATGGTAGAATACACAAGGTGCATTTACATAATTTGGTTGTGCACCAGCAGTTTTCCCCTTGTTATGTCAGTCACTGGCAGTCAGTCAATTAGCCCATGTGAGCTAAACATTTTTAGATTGGTAAATTAGTCTAATGGCTAGCTGTCTACATTTTAGTAATCATGGTCAAATTACCAACTGGGGGGCCCACATTGATTTTGTAAGCCACGCTCATTCAAATATCATATTAAAAACGGCAAACATTTCTCTCCACCCAATGGCAAAGTGTGTAGAATTGCATGAAATGAGCTGTTAAAACGGCTCATTTTTATCTCTGCCCCATAGCAAAATGAGTAGAATTGGATGAAAGGAGTTATACAATTTTAAAACCTTTCCCCACCCAATGCCAAATGTGTACAATTGCTGCAAACTTGATTTAAAACTGCAGGATTTTCTTTATATCCCATGGCAAAATGTGTAGAATTCTATGACATTAACTCAGATTTTTTCTCTCTCTGCTGTCAAGACGGGGACCACAATTTTTTTTGCCTGCAAGGTCATGGGGGCCCCCCAACAAAAGGTTTCTAAGGGTGGCTCTGACGGCATGTGTAGGTATGGATGTGGGTAGGCAGACAAGTGAGGAAGACCGGCGAGCCCCTCATGATTCCTTTTTTTTGGCCCCCACCCCCATCAAAGTTGCCCATCTCTGACTTAAAGTAAGGCATGAGAGCAAAATGTGTTGAAGGAAATGTTTTCATAGGCCCAGACAGACACTACTGTAGATGCTGGTCGACACAACAGAGGGGGAATTGCTGTAGTGGCGTTTCTGCCTAGGCATCAGGTTTGAGGGGCAGACTGATTAACTTGTTTATGTGCCATGTCTGAGTTTCCTTTCCTCCTCTGAAGTTTGTGGTGGGAGTTGGTCATCTCTGTATATGGTAGAGATTTTTGGAAGGGATTGTCACGTGATTGAAGCGTAATATCCTTTAAGCATGGATGTGTGCGCGCAGTGTGTGTGCAGTGTGTGCGTGCATTGTGTGTGTGTGTGTGTGTGTGGGGGCACTTATGAGCCTTTCTCACATATGCTCAGACTAAAATGAATCGTATTAAAAATAAGTTTATGCACCATTTGTCACTACATTAAAATGAGTCATTTATCATGTTCCATTGTAGGTTGGACAATGTTTTCAAATGTGCAAATACTATTTAATTCATTAGTAATGGGTCCTACCTCATTCTACCTCATTTCCCGATATCATCGGGGAAATAAATGGATTGAGGTAGGAATGAGGTAGAACCCATTATTAGTGAATGTGTCTTTTGAAAAGTAGGTGTGCCTTGGACATTTCTCATGAATAATATCAATGTGAGCATGACGACTGTTATCTTTGGATAGGTGTGGTACAAGTAAAAAAAAAAAAAAATGGAATAAAGTTGATTCTTAATGTACTGTATGTCTGCCTAGATTGTATTATTTGTAACAAGATGTTCTTTCTACCTATTCACTATTCAGTGATATCTATTCATAAACACCTCAGATGATCATTGCAAATACAGAGGATTTTTTTCTAATCTGGTTTTGGCCTTGAAAGTTAGCTGCTAGTGTCTGCTTCTGTTTATCTTCTGTTAATAGAATCTTATGATCAACTTCCCATCCACCATTCTGTTTCTCCCTATAGACAGGAAAGTTAACAACGTACTTTGTTTTACATCGAGAGCTATTCCATCTGCCGCCTGTTAATTAACATATGCATGAAACCAAACATTCGGTTAAAGCTGGAATCAGTAAATGGTTACAACTGCCTCGTCCGTTTGCAACAACAAAGAAGTTACTTCAAACAATGAAATCTGAGATCATTGCACACGGTAGAACAGCAGAGTGTATATTGCAATTATTTTTTTATTTTTTTCACCACCATGCCTGGATGCTCCTTTCCTCCATTTTCATAAACAAAATAAAAACAATAAGAATTGTGCTGGGACGAGCAGGGGCGCTGTTTCCCCAAATGCGGATTCCACCTTTTAACATGATCATTTAAATTCATCAAGGCGTGTTACCATTTAATTCCTTGAAACGTTGGCATACAAAAGAATGTCATACATGTAGTGCACTATTTGCTAATAATTCAAATAATCTTATACCATTTTATTTCTTAATTTTGGGTGAAGATACAAAGAGAAATGGAACCTCTATAGTTACCATCATTTATAATTCCTCAGTAGCCCAACATGTAGCCTGCTGGCTGCCTTGTCTCTCAAGCTTTCTCTCTCCACACCTTCGGCTCGGGGACCCGTGGTTAATCAAGTTTAATTGAGGTAATATAGTATTGATTTCTCCTCTGTTTTCTCCGTTTTTTTACACCCTCTTGGCTCCAGGCGTGCCAGTGAGTACACAGTCGGTAACAGAAGCCTTGCTTTACCAACAGCTGTGTCATTTGTAATGGCCTAATTACCTGCATGATAAACAACTGCTGCTGGTCATTTGTCAGAAGGTGTACAACCTCAAAAGCCCATTGGCTGGGCTTTAGAATGGACTGCCACGCATGGAAGTGCATAGTGAAGTGATGGCGGTATTTGTGTTAGACGGAAGCTCTCTAATATGAAGACATTAAGGATTAATCCTAACTTGTGCCGTTTTCTCTCAGCTCTTACCTCATCATGATCATTAAGGAGAAGAACAGTAGCCCATCTCCCTCTTCTCACCTAGCTTGGAGACTACTTAAAGATTTAAATCACCTGGATCTAAATCAAATTTCAATATCCATGGGATCTTTTTTTCCCCTCCCTATTCCAGGGATGTGAACAGAATGGACAAGGCTTTAATTCATGCCTATACTTTTCGAAAAAATAATTGACCTTCAAAAGGAAATGGGAAGCGGAGGGAACCAGTCATTCATCACGGCCAAGTGAAGGACGTTTCACCATGCAGTCTTTTTATAGTTGCGAGGTCTATTTGGTTTAAATGACCCCTGCTGCGAATTATAGTTAATAGAACACAAACAGTCTCCTTGAAAAGTTATGGTAGACATTAAGGGCAGACAATATGCTCTTTAATTATTAAAACTGCTATGCTTCTCAGTGCTTCAGTGACTTCTGCAACTACAGAAAAAGTAGCCAGTGACCATAGTTTTGTAAACTACAGAAGTGAGGAAAGAGAGGTCAAGAATAAGTCAAGAATTGACATATCAGTAAGGAGGGCATTAGTCCTTTATGAGTCTTCTCGATAGTCCCTTTTCCGTCAGGCTGAACACTTTGAGCGAAATGTGCCACGACATGGGCAGGACCTTGAGCAGCTACAATTAGAGCCAGACTCTGACTGAAATCTATTTCCACATCCAGAGGGATCCGTAGCCTCCACGGAGTGCAGAAAACCCCCAGCCTTGTTGGCCTGGCCCCGCTACAGAGCCAATTCCTTTGGGGATCCTAATCATAGCTGCAAACTGAGAAATCGGGGTCAGGAAAATGCAAAGGAGAACTCCGGAGAGGACTGGGATAGAAGGCACTGAAATGTAGATTTTCTATACAGGACGACATCTTAATCCACTGATGTGCCCTGTGCAGACCTAGGCTCCAGTTGTAGTAGAAGGGGCCTTCCTATGTGGTGTGCATCCTGTAACTAACAGGCCTCGGTGATGAAACAGAATACCTTCAAAACAGAAAATGGAGATCAAATCAGAAATTCGATTTAAGATTGCCTTGTGGACAACATGACAACGCTTGTTCATAAAATGTATCAACAATCCATTGTTTACCAGGCTTTGCTGTTCAAAAGAACTTGCATACAGTGTAGCTTATGCATGCAGAAGTGAGCAGTACAAGCCTTCTGTCAACAGGTCGAAGGTCCAAATCTAGCCTACCACTAAATACGGTTGCCTAGCAACACAGTTTTATCATGCATGGTCTACGAAGTGGACATAAAGGCACTGTTGTTAGCATTGTTTCAGCTTTTGATCATTTGGAGCCAAATTTGATAATCAGCATTGCAGCTCTGTTCCCTATTTCAATGTCCATCCTAACATCTCCCTTCCTCTCTCTTCTGATGTCAGTTAAAGAGTTTTCATTACATGCCATGCAACCTATTCCAGATGACTTCCTTTCAATCTGTCTTGATTCAATCCCCCCAAAAAAGGTCTCCACTTAAAAGCCTTGGAAATGGGATACAATATGCAGCATTTCCTATTGGATTGAGTTTACTGCCAGGGGATTCAGCAAGGTAGCAATTAAATATGCAATTATGTAAACACACAGCATTGTCAAATGATATTTGTGGGCTGCGGCAGTGCATGCCAAGTTAACTATCTAAATTGTGCCAAATACATTATTTGCAGCTGAGAGGTATCTACAAAGGAAGAGTTAGCCATCTAACTTGCCTAAATATTCTGACATATTTTTTGAAAGATAAGCTTGAAACTGACATGATCTAGTTGACTCAACAACCAAAAACACATATGTAAGTTTAGCTTTCTTAATGAACCATAAAATAAGTGGTTATTTCTGGTTGTTTATAGAAGTCAGTAGGATAACTCATTGATCCTGCTATATATATATATATATACTACCGTTCAAAAGTTTGGGGTCACTTAGAAATGTCCTTGTTTTTGAAAGAAGAAAAAAATGTGTCCATTAAAAATGTGTCCATTAAAATAACATCAAATCGATCAGAAATACAGTGTACACTGTATTTCTGATCGATTTGATGTTATTTTAATGGACACATTTTTTTCTTCTTTCAAAAACAAGGACATTGTTGTAATTGACTATTGTAGCTGGAAATGGCAGATTTTTTAAGTGGAATATCTACATAGGTGTACAGAGGCCCATTTATCAGCAACCATCACTCCTGTGTTCCAATGGCATGTTGTGTTAGCTAATCCAAGTTTATAATTATAAAAGGCTAATTTATCATTAGGAAAACCCTTTTGCAATTGTTAGCACGGCCTTCTTTAGTCTAGTTGAGTATCTGGAGCATCAACATTTGTGGATTCAATTACAGGCTCAAAATGGCCAGAAACAAAGTCTATTTTTGTTCTGAGAAATTAAGGCTATTCCATGCAAGAAAGTACCAAGAAAGTGAAGATCTCGTACAACTCTGTGTACTACTCCCTTCACAGAACAGCGCAAACTGGCTCTAACCAGAATAGAAAGAGGAATGGGAGGCCCCGGTGCACAACTGAGCAAGAGGACAAGTACATTAGAAGGCCAGCATCCCGGAGTCGCCTTTTCACTGTTGACGTTGAGACTGATGTTTTGCAGGTGCTATTTAATGAAGCTGCCAATTGAGGACTTGTGAGGCGTCTGTTTCTCAAACTAGACACTGATGTGTGTGTATATATATATATATAACTGTATGGAAATATGGATACTGCTCAACCCTACCAGGCACCATTAAAATCATAAGTGCCTAGTTGAGATAGCAAAGATCGTATCAAATCACCTTTCTGTCTTACTGCGACTGCTTGTTTTTTTGTGTGACCTGTGAAGCGGGGCTCAGCTGTGTTGCTGGTGTTAGCTGCTTCTAAATCAGTTTTGTTTCCCAGCCAGGTGCTGCTCAGAGAGCTTTTTCCTATCAACACAGCCCTTCCCCTGTGGAGCCACGCAGGTTGCAGGAAAAAACTTCTTCCCAGTAAGTCAGATCCTTCTCCGACAGGATAAATGTCAGACGGACAGCACAACGTGCTACCCTCCCTAACTTTTACTGTGTCCATGGCAACCAAGTTGGAGAGCACAGCGGGTTTTGCTGTCAAAATATGTATCTTGACTAAAAGCACAAGGGATATAAAAGGACAGCAAGAGAGCAACATGGAGCTTGAAAGTGTCAGAGGAACGTGGCTTTGAGGTTCTTTTACGTGCTACCACAGTGCAGTGTGAGCCCACACACAAAGAACAGATTTAAGCTTGGCCTGAAACTCACCCCAGTATTTTCTAGACTTCAGTTGAATCACGAACTTGTCATAGACTGAATGCTGAACCGCATTCCATTGCAGGATTTTAACATGTTATTTACCTTGAGGCAATGTGTGTCTGCTGAAGGGACGATGACAATAGTGAGAATGAATTATTACTGCAGCCTTGCTTTTATGGGTTACTGTACCTGATAACCTTATTGACAATGCTCATATTGTTAAAAAAAAAACAACGTATTCAGCCGCCATCGCTTTCACCAGGTCTTCATGTGCTGTTTTTAATTCAGCTCAGTTTTTCTCTCAACGTCAAGTATTTTTCAACTCAAGGAGGAAGGATAGGCCTACGCTCATGTTTTAATGAACAATTGCATTTGCACTCTGTCTATGTGACACTGCGACTACCTCCAGTCAAAAGGGCAGACGTTGTTGTCCAGACGTTATGGATAAACAGTTCATGTTATCTACAGACTCTTTTGATGTGAGGAAGTGTATTGAATAAGTGGTATATATTATTAGGAAGGACTTCCCCCTCGGGCCGCCACTATGAAATTGACATTAATGAGAATTGAGCTGTGGGAGAAAGATATGACTGTTCAACTTTGCCTGACTCTCTCATCTTAGGTGAACTCTTGAGTCTCTACAAAACTGTTAGCTAGCTTAAAAGTCAACTTTTCAGTACTGATAATAATAATAATAATAATTATCATCTTCCAAACATAACACACGTAGCATTTATATTACATACATTTGAAACTGCACAGCTTGCTTAACATTTCACAGCAGGGTAGGAAACAGCTTAGCGTCAGTCAACCCATACCATCATTACCAATGTAAATGTAATATGCTACTATGTAAAAAATGGATTGTACACTGACATTTGAATCCCTTAGCGCAGTATCCGTCTGAATTACCGTGCCTTCAGAAAGTATTCACACCCCTTAATTGTTTTCCACATTTTGTTGCGTTACAAAGTGGGAGTAAAGTGTATTTAATTGTAATTTTTGGTCAATGATCTACACAAAATACTGTCAGTGGAAGAAATTTTCAAAGAAATATAGCCCTAATATATGTTGATTAGATAAGTATTCAACGCCCTGAGTCAATACATGTTAGAATCACTTTTGGCAGCGATTTACAACTGTATCTCTAAGAGCTTTGCACACCTATATTGTACAATATTTTCCCATTTATTATGTTTAAAACTCTTCAAGCTCTGTCAAGTTGGTTGTTTGCTAGACAGCAATTTTCAAGTCTTGCCATAGACTTTCAGGCCAATTTAAGTGTAAACTATAATTCGGCCACTTAAACTTTCAATGTCGTCTTGGTAAGCAACTCCTGTGTTTTAGGTTATTGTCCTGTTGAAAGGTGAATTTTTCTCCCAGTGTCTGTTGGAAAGCAGAATGAATCAGGTTTTCCTCTAGGATTTTGCCTGTGTTTAGCTCTATTCCGTTACTTTTTAAACAAACAAAATCTCCCTAGTCCTTGACGATGACAAGCATACCCATAACATGCAGCCACCACCATGCTTGAAAATATGAAGAGTGGTACTCAGTGATGTGTTCTGTTGGATTTGACCCAAACATAACGCTTTGTATTCAAGACATTTCAAGTACATCTCTTTGCCAAAATGTTTGCAGTTTACGCTAGTGCCTTGTTGCAAACAGGATGCATGTTTTGGAATAGTTTTTTTTCTGTACAGGCTTCCTTTTCACTCTGTCATTTGGTTAGCATTGTGGAGTAAGTACCATGTTGTTTGTCCATCCTTTCTCCGATCACAGCCATTCAACTCTGTAACTGTTTTAATGTCACCATTGGCCTCATGGTGAAATCCCTGAGTGGTCTAATTCCTCCCCGGCAACTGAGTTAGGAAGAACGCCCGTATGGTTATAGTTACTGGGTGTATTGATACACCATCCAAAGTGTAATTAATAACTTCACCATGCTGAAAGGGTTATTCGGTGTCTGCTTCTTTCATTTTGTCCCCATCTACCAATAGGTTCTCGTCTTTGCGATGCATTGGAAAACCTCCCTGATCTTTGTGGTTGAATCTGTGTTGGAAATTCACTGCTCGACTGAGGGACGTTACAGATAACAGTATTTGTGGGGTACAAAGATGAGGTAGGCATTCAAAAAAATGTGTTAAACACTATTATTGCATACAGAGTGAGTCCAAGCAACTTATTATGTGACTTATCAAGCACATTTTTACTCTTGCCATAACAAAGGGGTTGAGTACTTCCTGACTCATGACATTTCAGCTTTTCATTTTGTATCAATTTGTAAAAAATTCTAAAAACATAATTCCACTTTGACATTATGGGGTATTGTGTGTAGGCCAGTGTCACTAAATCATTTCAAATTCAGGCTGTAACACAACAAAATGTGAAAAAAGTCAAGGGGTGTGAATACTTTCCGAAGGCCCTGTAAGTGTGATAAGCATACCCTTCCAGCATTACGTCAGTGAATGTAACACAACACCCACACTTGATCTAACTTCAGGTTTAATTTCCGCACAATATTTCTCACTGTGTTACGCAAGACGAGAGCCGTGCTGTTCACTTTCCCAAGCTCATCATGGTTCATCTCAACAAGAAAAACTCACACTAGCTGACATTTTATACATACAACTCATTCATTCTGTTATCGAGGAATAATAGTTTGATCATCCATACTTCAGTTCACAAATGGCCACTTACAGACTAATTGTATTGTTGCCGAATACTCTGGTTTTATATGCAGGTTTACAGTCAAGCTTTTTTCCCCCTGAAAGATTAACACACATGCAATTTGGATTCAATTACTATAATTACTTTATTCCCATGGCCTGACTGCGATACAGAGATGGTCCATGACTCTGCCTTTTTTTTCTGTCCCCTTGCGGAAGAGGCTTAAGAGCCAAATCCAATTAGTTGACTTAATATTCACATTAGAGTGTTGGGGATCCAGCCTGGATGTGGTCAATCGGAATGAACAGTGGCATTCATACTGTATATGGATTCATTACCGTTCTAGACTCTATAGGCCCTTTTTTTGTTTGGATCTACTGTTTACGTTACTATATACCGTACCTGCAGGGATGCTGAGGGAAGGGAACAAAGGGACGGAGATAATAGTGAATGGTAATATTACACCGTTTCAGTTAGACTGTGGTGTATGTTCTCGTAAATGCTTTGATTCGGTCGGATGGTCTTTGATTTTCTTTGCGCTGCCTGGAGAAGTTGAAGGCTCTTGGGTTTCCTCAAAGTTGCATGGTTTAACAAAAGTTGGACTGTACATCCATCGTCTGTTTTTAGGGTTTCAAGGAGAAAGGCTTACGTGTCTCCCGTGCTGTCTCCCTGTGATAGCGTATACCAGTACGGGGATTCTTATCAAGGGAACCCAGCCAACATGTCCCTATAATGTGAAGATAATCTCAAACATTGGCAGCGTATTGACAGTAGCAGCTATTCGATTCCATTAGCCGATACGAGCCACTTGAGTGCCTGAAGTTGGGCCGATCAGATTGCGGTGACACCGCCATTTCCTTGGACTTGACGTGTCAAAGCATAAATCTGTTTACTAAGCTGCAGTGTGTGGTGACAGCAGATTACACTGATAGTGACATGGGCAGCCAACCTTTTAATGACTTATGAAGCCATTAACTTTTATTTAAGGAGACCGAACACACAGTGAGCTACACACACACTGGCAATGAATTTTTATTTTATTTTATTTCACCTTTATTTAACCAGGTAGGCTAGTTGAGAACAAGTTCTCATTTGCAACTGCGACCTGGCCAAGATAAAGCATAGCAGTGTGAACAGACAACAACACAGAGTTACACATGGAGTAAACAATAAACAAGTCAATAACATGGTAGAAAAAAGAGAATCTATATACAATGTGTGCAAAAGGCATGAGGTAGGCAATAAATCGAATAATTACAATTTAGCAGATTAACCCTGGAGTGATAAATCATCAGATGATCATGTGCAAGAAGAGATACTGGTGTGCAAAAGAGCAGAAAAGTAAATAAATAAAAGCAGTATGGGGGTGAGGTAGGTAAATTGGGTGGGTAGTTTACAGATGGACTATGTACAGCTGCAGCGATCGGTTAGCTGCTCGGATAGCAGATTTTTAAAGTTGGTGAGGGAGATTAAAGTCTCCAACTTCAGAGATTTTTGCAATTCGTTCCAGTCGCAGGCAGCAGAGAACTGGAAGGAAAGGCGTCCAAATGAGGTTTTGGCTTTAGGGATGATCAGTGAGATACACCTGCTGGAGCGCGTGCTACGGGTAGGTGTAGCCATCGTGACCAGTGAACTGAGATAAGGCGGCACTTTACCTAGCATAGCCTTGTAGATGACCTGGTGCCAGTGGGTCTGACGACGAACATGTAGCGAGGGCCAGCCGACTAGGGCATACAGGTCGCAGTGGTGGGTCGTATAAGGTGCTTTAGTAACAAAACGGATGGCACTGTGATAAACTGCATCCAGTTTGCTGAGTAGAGTATTGGAAGCTATTTTGTAGATGACATCGCCGAAGTCGAGGATCGGTAGGATAGTCAGTTTTACTAGGGTAAGTTTGGCGGCGTGAGTGAAGGAGGCTTTGTTGCGGAATAGAAAGCCGACTCTAGATTTGATTTTGGATTGGAGATGTTTGATATGAGTCTGGAAGGAGAGTTTGCAGTCTAGCCAGACACCTAGGTACTTATAGATGTCCACATATTCTAGGTCGGAACCGTCCAGGTGGTGATGCTAGTCGGGCATGCGGGTGCAGGCAGCGAACGGTTGAAAAGCAACGGTTGAAAAGCATGAATTTGGTTTTACTAGTGTTTAAGAGCAGTTGGAGGCCACGGAAGGAGTGTTGTATGGCATTGAAGCTCGTTTGGAGGTTAGATAGCACAGTGTCCAGGGAAGGGCCGGAAGTATACAGAATGGTGTCGTCTGCGTAGAGGTGGATCAGGGAATCGCCCGCAGCAAGAGCAACATCATTGATGTATACAGAGAAAAGAGTCGGCCCGAGAATTGAACCCTGTGGTACACCCATAGAGACTGCCAGAGGACCGGACAACATGCCCTCCGATTTGACACACTGAACTCTGTCTGCAAAGTAGTTGGTGAACCAGGCAAGGCAGTCATTAGAAAAACCGAGGCTATTGAGTCTGCCGATAAGAATATGGTGATTGACAGAGTCGAAAGCCTTGGCCAGGTCGATGAAGACGGCTGCACAGTAATGTCTTTTATCGATGGCGGTTATGATATCGTTTAGTACCTTGAGCGTGGCTGAGGTGCACCCGTGACCGGCTCGGAAACCGGATTGCACAGCGGAGAAGGTACGGTGGGATTCGAGATGGTCAGTGATCTGTTTGTTGACTTGGCTTTCGAAGACCTTAGCTAGGCAGGGCAGGATGGATATAGGTCTGTAACAGTTTGGGTCCAGGGTGTCTCCCCCTTTGAAGAGGGGGATGACCGCGGCAGCTTTCCAATCCTTGGGGATCTCAGATGATACGAAGGAGAGGTTGAACAGGCTGGTAATAGGGGGTGCGACAATGGCGGCGGACAGTTTCAGAAATAGGGGGTCCAGATTGTCAAGCCCAGCTGATTTGTATGGGTCCAGGTTTTTCAGCTCTTTCAGAACATCTGCTATCTGGATATGGGTAAAGGAGAAGCTGGGGAGGCTTGGGCGAGTAGCAGCGGGGGGGGGGGCGGGGCTGTTGGCCAAGGTTGGAGTCGCCAGGAGGAAGGCATGGCCAGCCATTGAGAAATGTTTGTTGAAGTTTTCGATTATCATGGACTTATCAGTGGTGACCGTGTTATCTAGCCTCAGTGCAGTGGGCAGCTGGGAGGAGGTGCTCTTGTTTTCCATGGACTTTACAGTATCCCAGAACTTTTTGGAGTTAGAGCTACAGGATGCAAATTTCTGCTTGAAAAAGCTGGCCTTTGCTTTCCTGACTGACTGCGTGTATTGGTTCCTGACTTCCCTGAACAGTTGCATATCGCGGGGGATCTTCGATGCTATTGCAGTTCGCCACAGGATGTTTTTGTGCTGGTCGAGGGCAGTCAGGTCTGGAGTGAACCAAGGGCTATATCTGTTCTTGGTTCTGCATTTTTTGAACGGAGCATGCTTGTCTAATATGGTGAGGAAGTAACTTTTAAAGAATGACCAGGCATCCTCAACTGACGGGATGAGGTCAATATCCTTCCAGGGTACCCGGGCCAGGTCGATTAGAAAGGCCTGCTCGCAGAAGTGTTTTAGGGAGCGTTTGACAGTGATGAGGGGTGGTCGTTTGACCGTGGACCCGTGGCGGATACAGGCAATGAGGCAGTGATCGCTGAGATCTTGATTGAAGACAGCAGAGGTGTATTTGGAGGGCAAGTTGGTCAGGATAATGTCTATTAGGGTGCCCATGTTTACGGATTTAGGGTTGTACCTGGTGGGTTCCTTGATGATTTGTGTGAGATTGAGGGCATCAAGTTTAGAATGTAGGACTGCCGGGGTGTTAAGCATATCCCAGTTTAGGTCACCTAACAGAACAAACTCTGAAGCTAGATGGGGAGCGATCAATTCACAGATGGTGTCCAGGGCACAGCTGGGAGCTGAGGGGGGTCGGTAGCAGGCGGCAACAGTGAGAGACTTATTTCTGGAGAGATTCATTTTTAAAATTAGAAGTTCGAACTGTTTGGGCATAGACCTGGAAAGTATGACAGAACTTTGCAGGCTATCTCTGCAGTAGATTGCAACTCCTCCCCCTTTGGCAGTTCTATCTTGACGGAAAGTGTTATAGTTGGGTATGGAAATCTCTGAGTTTTTGGTGGCCTTCCTAAGCCAGGATTCAGACACGGCAAGGACATCAGGGTTGGCAGAGTGTGCTAAAGCGGTGAGTAAGGCAAACTTAGGGAGGAGGCTTCTGATGTTGACATGCATGAGGCCAAGGCTTTTTCGATCACAGAAGTCAACAAATGAGGGTGACTGGGGACATGCAGGGCCTGGGTTTACCTCCACATCACCCGAGGAACAGAGGAGTAGTAGGATGAGGGTGCGGCTAAAGGCTATCAAAACTGGTCGCCTAGAGCGTTGGGGGCAAGGAATAAAAGGAGCAGATTTATGGGCGTGGTAGAATAGATTCTGGGCATAATGTGCAGACCAGGGTATGGTGGGGCACGGGTACAGCGGAGGCAAGCCCAGGCACTGGGTGATGATAAGAGAGGTTGTATCTCTGGACATGCTGGTCTCAATGGGTGAGGTCACCGCATTTGTGGGGGGTGGGACAAAGGAGGTATCAGAGGTACGGAGAGTGGAACTACGGGGTCCATTGCAAACCAAAACAATGATAACTAGCCTGAACAACAGTATGCAAGGCATATTGATATTCGAGAGAGACATACAGTAAGGCATAAAGTGATTGCAGGTCTTGATTGGGAGAGCTAGCTAAAACAACAGGTGAGATAACAGCAGCTAGTCAGCTAACACAGCAACAGAAGGTAAAAATGGCGACGACTAGGCAGAGCGGGTCGGATTAACTACACACAGATCCTGAGTTAAAGCACAGAGCCGACAGATAAAACACAAATAAACAGAATGGAGTACCGTGAATTAATGGACAGTCAAGCAGGCATCAGCTATGTAGCCAAGTGATCATAGTGTCCAGGGGGCAGCCGTAGATGGAGCAGTGAGGGCTCCACTAAGCTAGCACGCGTTTAAAGTTAGTAGCCCGGGAGGTGGTCTGCTCAGACGGAGGGGGTCTGCTCAGACGGAGGCCGGTTGAGGGCACCGGTTGAGGGCACGTCTGCAGACCAGACGTGGTCGTGTCGACAGAGAATCCAAGCCGGATGGCGATGGCGAAAGAGAGGTTGTGAATTGTGTTTGCTAACTGGTGCTAGCTTCCTGGCTGCGCTAGCTGCAAGATAAGCTAGCAGTTAGCAGACCGGGGCAGGCAAGCTAGCAGTTAGCAGACCGGGGCTAGCAAGTTAGCCTTTGGGGGAAGTCGCGATGGGGGGGGAGTCTGTTTTTGCCTCTTCGTGCGGTGACGTCGATAGAACAGTCGTGGAATTAGTAGGGTTCCAGGTAGCTCTAGGTAGCTAGCAGGCCGCAGTTAGCAGAATGGGCCTTCTGCGGACGTCGCGCCTGAGGGGCTTGTTGGAGTCCTCGGGCAGATTATGTCGGTATTCCAGTCGTAGAGGATCGGCGGGGTTCCGTGCTCCGTACCGGCAGTAAAGGGGTCCGGATATAGTAGCCCAGGAGTGGGCTTCAGTGGTAGCACAGGAGCCCTAGCCGGGCTAGCTTCAGGCTAATTGGTGCTTGCTCCGGGATGGAAACGCTAGCCAGGAGTGGTCACCCGGGATTGTGGTTAGCTAGTTGCGAAGATCCAGATGAAAATGTTCAGAGTTTGCGGTAGGAATCCGGGGATATGGAGAGAAATAGGTCCGTTATGCTCTGGTTTTAGTCACGTTGTTCGAACTAGCGAGAGCTTTCCGAGCTAAAGGTTAGCTGATGACCGCTAGCAATGGTTTGCTAACTGATAGCTGGTAGGCAGTTAGCTGGCTATCTTCAGTAGATGGATTCCAGATCAGAAGTAAATAGAAATACTTTAGAAAAAAGCAGATCCACGCCACATTGGGTGAGGCGGGTTGCAGGAGAGTATTTAGAAGTTGAGGTATAAGAAAATATTTTTTAAAAGATATGCGAAGAAAAAGATGTAAAAAGATATATACAAGGGACACGGGACACGACAGGACAAAGACGTCTACACTGCTACGCCATCTTGGACATACGCAAGATGAATGTCGTTCAAAGAGGTATTTCGACAGCAAGCAGGTACATCCATGCATGGGCGGTATGGAATACTGATTTGGAAAATATATGAGGATATACTACATGTATGGTACAAGTGCTGCAGTAGATATGACACCAAATTTGAGCGTTTTGAAGTCATTGGTGGTCCAGTCAGTTGTTTTCATTCAATTAATGTCTGGCAAACTTCAAATTCCATTGGACTGTCTGCCTTCCGTCTACCTACTGAGTAAGGTCAGGAACACATTAGATGTAGAGCTGAATTGGATGTGAGATTGAAAGAGGCCTCCACCACTGAGAGGTTGTGTTTGCAGGTCTGAATACTAATCTACACAGGGATCTCCAAGGATACGAGCCAGGGCATCACACACACTGGGGGATCATGGGAAAAAGCTTTAATTTGCTCCCCTTGTGCAGCTTAAGACATTTCCCCTCGGATATAAGCAGATTACGGAAGTGGTATTGCTCAGTGTAAAGTAGCAGCAGGTAGATAATAAGATACTGTACCACTTACCATTTACTTTGCAGGGTTTAATGTTCCGGGCTTGATCCCTGTGTCATTGTTTGTTTGGATTCGCTGTGTGGAGGCACGTTTTCATTGGCAGCTTGGCATTTTGAATGGGTCCCTTAGGCTGCCAGAGGGTAACAATGGCTAGCAGGTGGTTGCTGCTTTTCAGGGATTTAAGCCTTACCTCCAGCCAAAACAGCTACTTAACCTATTAATGCCTAGATGAGAGGAATAGTAAGCAGCTTCTGCTACTGTTTGATGGACAGTTGGATTGGCTAAAATACTAGCATGAGGCTTCAGTCAGAAGTAAAGTACAGGGTGGCCGTCGCAACCTTCAGAAAGGACACCAAGCAAAATAAAGGTGTGTGTGTGTAACACAGCTATGAAATCGAAAAATATTTAGATATGGGAATTGATGAAGTCCCTTTGATGCGTATGGGTTAAGTTGTATTAATGAGAACGCAACATAGTTTGCAGTGCTGTGGTTCGTTCTGTAACTCGTGGCCTGCAGAGGAAAGGAGAGTGGGAGTCCTCCGCCCGCTGAAAGTTCGGAGCACAGCTGGCAGAGCAGTGATTTAATGCAGTAACGAAGCTCACAGCAACATGGCGACTGACTCAAAAATACTGCCGGCTAATTGACTGCTCCGAGTGGTGCTGCAATTCGGTCACGCCTTGTGCCGCCAGGATAGAGAAACTCAACCGACTGAGTGAACCTGCTCCCAGAGATGAATGAGTACACCCTCATCACACAACGTGGGGACATTAAGGAGCAGGCAATGTTCACACTCAATATGCATAATATTGTTACAGCGTGCTGGTAAAGTAAGCAGGGCTATGTAGAGCAATATAACTCCCTTGTTTTCTCAAATATGCTAGGTACTATTCTCTTCAAATAGATCCCCCAGTAGCCTACAGTGATTTTCTGTTTGACTGCAATTGGTAAAAGGGGCTTTCCCATGGGGTCATAGAACAAACTCATGCTGTGTTCACAGGACACATCCATGTCCCCAGAGTACCCATTTACTATGTGAAACAGTCAATACCAAGTCAAAAGGAAAATCCATCAGAATTGGGAGTTGTAGTGTCCATATCAATAGTAGCCTCCTACTCAAAGAACCTCTGGCCATTTGAGTTCACATGGTTAAAGTACCATACATCTGTGCCAGTTTTGCCCTTGAGCAGATAAAGCCAAACCCTAAAATCTTTGTAATTTAAATTACTGTTAATAAACTAGATAGAAAGTGGTTCATAAATTGGCAACCACAGAGCTCCGATTATGTAATATATGAAACCTGCAGATGCATCTGACTCATTGAAAATGTATATTTGGTTTGTGGATATATTTTTGATTTTAGCCCTCCGTGTACATGCATCACACACAAACTTCCTTGGGTATAACCTTTAAAATAAAATAAAAAGCATTTTATGTCTATTGGTGAAAGAATGGAAAGTAGAAATAAGCCTACCTTGTCCAACTATAGCACCACATATAATGAAAACAAAGACTCCTCTCACCAGAATGGATTTTTGTTGGCCAATGAAAAAGCCCAGGAATGAAGATCTGGAAATGATGTACATTTGACATATTTTTTGTATTTGAGTCATTTAGCATACACTCCTATCCAGAGCGACTTAGTTAGTGCGTTCATTTTAAGGTACAGTAGCTAGGTGAGACAACCACATCAGTCATAGTAAGCAACAACAAAAAATCCTCAAACTAGCTGTCAACAACATCAGTGCAAGTAAGAAAAGACAAGTGCAAGTGTTGTGTTTTTTCTCCAGTTTTTCTTGTTTTGGGGGGGGGGGGGGGGGGCGTGCTGTGAGATTAATCAAGATCATGTTTTGGTCATCAGGTCACTAGCCCAGTGTAAACCCACTGTGTCGGTGAGGCAGCTAAACCACAAACAGAGACAGGCATTCACTTCTGTTGGATTCACCTCTCAGGTTTGGGGTGGATTTATAGCTCTGGCCACTCAGCTGACCGTGTATGCGTGCGTGGGAGTTGTATTGGGGAGTCTGGACATCCCAGTCAGGCCCAGGACAGGACTCACTTCTATTATCACCAGACAGCAGGATCTCTTTATCTCCTGCCATGCACAGAGTACTTCAATCTGGCAGGCTTGTGGGCAACCCAGTCACACTGGCACAGCATCACAGCCCAGGCTTTGGAGTGGACTGAGCAGGCCCGGCAGCCCTGGGCAGCTCTGAACTCCTGACCCTCTCTGTCTTGGAGACGAGTGTCACAGCTCTGTAATCCCCTAATCCTTTTTTCACAACACATTTTTCTGAACATAAAATGTGTGATGTAATAAAGGTACGCGTTTAGAGACCTTGGGTAGACAACTCTGTCCTTGGCATCTTTAAGGGGGACATTCCTTGTGTCTGCGTGGTTGTCTATAAGAGGAGAGGAGGAGAAGAGGAGTGGGCTCGCTTTAACGGTTATTATTTGCCATCTGCTGTTGCCGCAGCTGCCTCCTCCTCAGCCGCTGTGCTGTGTGAAACGAGCCTGTTCACCATGTAAAACTGAGAGATCAGGCAGAGCGGAGTGCAGCTGAGCAAGTGACCGGCTAATCCCCTTAACACATGGGACGGAGGGTGCAGGCACCAGCTCTAATTGATTCTGAAATGACTTGGGCTCTATCTGGGCGGAAATGAAATGTTTGCGATTTCTGTTTAAGGAGCCAGGATCTGGGATTTGTCTTCTGTTCGATGTAGATTTGCTAGATGACTCTCTCGATCTCCAGAATCAGATAAGAGATCCAGATTAGTTATGATGCGTTGGATGTATATGCGTGTATATTTCACTCTTTGCAGGTCCCTATATACATCTTGAGACCTACTTAATTTCCTCTGGAGATGGTGGATTTTCATCCACCAGATTTGTTTCTCTCTAGTTCCCATCACGTATTTATTGAATCCTCTTTCAGAGGCTGGGAGGCAGAAAATGATATTAGGATGGTTCCAATGAGAGATGTTCTGTGTGCCAAACTCTTTTCTTATCTCCATCTAACCCAGTGACTGATTAGGCTGTCAGAATGCTTTTCAGACATCTCAATACTTCCTGTTACAGCGTGCCAATTTCAGAGCGTCTAGTGTTATCAAACAGACGTGTTCTCAAATCCTTCTTCTCATAGTGTCCTTATAGTGTCCACACATCAAGCTTTACGTTGCTCAGCGTGACATATTATGCCGATTTTTCACCTGTCACACATTCAGCAGTTGTAGGAAGGGAGATGGTCGCTTGCACTGTTTCATAGATGAATAAAATAAGACAAATGCATAACGCCTCCATATATTTACGGTATCAATTTCTTAACGGTTAAAAGGACCAAAATCAGCAGTTACAGAGGCCCCTGAAGTCCAAACTCCGGCATGACTTATTTAGAAGCCTTTTGACTGCAGATTTGTCAATTTGAGGATAGTGGAGTGGTACTGCCAGGTTAACTCCCCCTACTGGGAGCCTGACACACTGCAGGGGACAGTTTAGCCTGCCCTCTCTTGCCTGCACACGCACATCTTCACATACCTCTACTACCGATTGAATTAACTCACACTGCACGCAATGTGCCCAACTGTGTGCAGTGTTGCATCCATCTCTAACCAGTGTAGCTATTGTAACTGATCAATGTACTATTCTGTGCATGTCCCCGTAACGATTGGTCTGTTTTAAAGTGATGACTTGTGACACTATTGAATGGCTGTCACTATGTCAGTAGTATTGCATGGAAAATATCGTTATTTGTTTGCGTGTCCGTTTTTATGTGATCATTTTCATCACGGTGTTGACACAACGCGACTAAGTGTTTAACAGTGACACACACACAGGGTTGAGACAACACGTTGAACGGTACAAAAACACCTCAAGCTGATCCGAAGTTGTTTCTCATGGTAAATCACGTCATCCAGCGGCAACAGCCCTCTCATTCAAAACATTATGCATCAAAACAACATAGGAATGTTTCAAAGTGATCTACACATAAGAGAGGCAATTTATCAATGTCTCATTTATCTATTTGGT
Source organism: Salvelinus fontinalis (assembly GCF_029448725.1). NCBI lineage: Eukaryota > Metazoa > Chordata > Actinopteri > Salmoniformes > Salmonidae > Salvelinus > Salvelinus fontinalis. The sequence continues at coordinate 9,719,619 of NC_074691.1, read as the reverse complement.
TAGAGGGAGGCTACCATAGATGAAATAAGTTGTAGACATCAATGCAAAGCACAAAATGATTAAACCCCAAACCCACATCCCTATACTGTCATCTTGTTTCTTTTCAGGAGTAAATGTACGATAGCACTGTTGATGTTTAGAATGTGACACAGATGCCATCCTATGCCAATTGTCTAAGGGAGGTAAAACTCATTAAAAGTTATCTTTTTTTTAAAGTGATTAATCCTACATGGGCTAATCCCCTTGTCAGCACCTCGCTTAAATAGAGTAACAAACGCTCCCAGTGGGATTACAAGGAGTGAAAGGCTGACCTAGGACCCAGGAACTGTAGGGGATACAGTCTTAATCATCAGGACAAATTGTCTCGGCTGCTCACTAACAAACACACCTCTTTTCAACCAACCTTGTATGCCAACAAATTAGCTAACTCACCTCGGTAAAAGACTCATTCATTTGACTCCCTCCCTCTGTCCCACGAGTGTGGCCCACTGCTTGTAGCTGACCTTTCACAGGGCTTACAGGACCTGAACTAACGGGAAGCATTGAACAAAACGCCATGTTAGATGAACACATCTTTGTACTGAGCAAAATGAAGACATACAGACCTCTGAAATAAGTTTCTTTTAGATGTCTTGTTCGTGGTCCCATGTCTAGAATAAATACAAAGATTACCAATACCACCTACATGTTTACATTGATGCACATCCCATATGTCAGAATAAAAAACCCCAAAAAACACTCCAATGAGGATATGTGCTGAAATAAGAATTCTTCATCCGTCATCCTAAACAAAATCAACCGAAAACATTCAGCTGACCCTTGGGTGACCTCTCTTGCGTGTTGAGATTTTAATTTGAAATGTATGGCCTGTGTGGTGACGGTGCCAGTGGCGGTAATCTGTAACACATCCCCGGTGTGGTACAAAGGCCTCTGTCAACAACGCAATAGGGGGCTGTCTCCGGCACGGCGCTATCTGCAGAGCTCGACGCCTTCGAGATGAAATGTTTTTTGATTTTGAGAAAAAAATAAAATAAAATAAATAAAATGCAAATATTACCACTACAGAGGGCGAAACGGGAACCTTCTTCCCTGAGACGATGGTAACGGCTCAAAGTGTATCACAGTAAACAAAGGTTTTAAGATGTTATGGCTATGAGTAGAATTCAACTTGAAATTACTGAAATAAGTCTCTTATTCAAAAGGTATCAAAGACTGATCTTTTGACATGTAATATTCACCAAATCGGTAGAGAGATAAGATCTAAGAGACTCATTTTTCGATTTATATCCGAATTTAACGTCACCTGCTTATTTCCAGGAAGCCATCACAGACTTCCCCTCTAAATGTTATTAAAGAGGCATGATTACATAAATGCAGTCTTCAGCCTGATACCTTTGATACCTGCCATTCATACCAATGATTTGGATTCTATTCAGGGTTATCAATCTTGGCCTTTTTTATCTGTTTTTCAAATTTAATTAACGTCAATCCCACAAATGTCTCAGTCTAAAGGGATTTATTGCAACCTGCCTGAAATATCCCCCTCCCAGTAAGTCTGCTGCCTGCCATCTTTGAGTGGAATCCCAAGCTACAATAATTAATCCCCTTGAAACGGAGTTCCATCGTGTTACCTTGAATTAGGGTGCTAACAAGAAGTCAATCATGAGGATCAGCAGGATCTACTGCAGCTCCGAGAAAAACGTTAATCGCACCCAAGAAGAGATGCCACATCTAATCGCACAGTGGAAAGGGTATTCGTATGAACCTGAAGTGGTAGATGGTAAAATATAGAGTTTTGATAAAGGGATTAGTCCGTCAGCCCATGTATAAATGGTTACAGTGATCTGACGAAAGGCTAGCGGATGTCTCAGCATGCTCAGTAGCTGGGCCACGGAGGGATCCTGTCTGTCTCTCTCTCTCTCTCTCTCTATGATAACGGTTCATTCTCACATACCTCTGACCCACTTGGGCAAAAGGTAAGGAACAGTTCCATTATTACCTAATACAGATAAGATGACAGCTTCTCATCGGGTTTGGGCCAGCAGGTATTCACCGTACCATTGATGATAACACTCTCCCACAGTAAAATTAGGAACACAAACTAGGAATTGGAGTTAAAAGGGATGTTTGTTTACCTTTCTTGTAAAGGGAAATAATAACTGTCTCAGCATCAACAAAACACTGGTTTTAATCAGCCAGCTATCCCTAATGGCCATGAACGCAGCACAAGGAAGCCCACCCCATTTGTTTGTAATCAAACATCAGAGAAAACAAACAGATTGTGAAAACAAAGCTATTAGAAGCATATGTATTGGTAAACCAGAACAAATGCATAGCGATGTTTGACTGTTTGTGTATGCAAACAAGTCCATGATTCAAAGCATGTGGATATAGATCAGTTGAATCCAAGCTTTTCTCAATCTACTTACACACAACATCTAACACACAGGTAATGACCTAGAAGGTGGCTGTAGGGCGTTATGTGTCAATAAAAAGATCAACACGTTGTTTATTACCAATTTCCTATGTCCAAAAAGCTGTGGAAATGCATGCACGTGTGTGTGTGTGTGTGTGTGTGTGTGTGTGTGTGTGTGTGTGTGTGTGTGTGTGTGTGTGTGTGTGTGTGTGTGTGTGTGTGTGTATATCATCACACATTGGCTCCTGACACCCTGGTGCTATTAGTAGGCTGATGGGAACAGGAAGTGATAAAACTAGAGCACCACACAAATAGTTTTGTTCAGCTATTCCATCTGTATGGAGGAAATTGAAGAGTTTACCCAACCAGTTTAACAGCTGCTTGACAAAATTAGAGGACTAGTGTTTCATTGGATAATGCCGATAGACTGTATCTATGTAGCCTAACTATGATTGGATACTATTATCACCTATTGGCTTCGATTCTCACTGTCAGTGTTAGTCTAGTTACTTTTTTAAAAAGTACTCTGTAAAATGCTATACTTTTAGATATAGCATATTTGAAAAGTTTGTGAGCATTTCATAATTTGCAATGTGTGAAACCAGTACTTTTGAGACTAATTTATGGCAGAGATATGTCAAATCTAAATTGGATGGAATGTGTGAACATTGCTCTTGTTGACCCCCATGAGTTTTGCTAAAATGGAACACCTTGTGAAATCTTGCCGGAGACCGTGAGACATTTTCCAATCTGGAAACGTGTTGCACACTTGGACAAGAGGTAAAAACCTGAACAGGTCTCAGATTAACACTTCCCGGAAATAGTAACTGGCAGTAACATATGCAGAAAATGTCAGTGCATAAGCCTGCAATGGAGTTGGCAATAACACTAAGCCAGTCCATAGTGAGAATGGACCACCTGGAGGAAAATTGAGTGAGCAGGGAACTAAGTGTGGAATTGACTGAACTGAAATTATTTAATTAGCTGTATTGAGTCCCCCATTGTCCCTTCAGAGTACACCTGAAGCCTATGTTTGAGCTGGGTACAAAAGAGAGCCAGCGAATGAGGAAAAAAAAGACTGTCTGGCTGACTGGAATGGTAAAGGCCCGCAAGCCAATTAGTCAGGACTGTGTTTGAGATGGCATGGGGCTGAAGCACACCTTCCATTTCTTGCCCTCTCTCCCTCTCTGTCTCTCCCTCTCTGTCTCTCCCTCTCTGTCTCTCCCTCTCTGTCTCTCCCTCTCTGTCTCTCCCTCTCTGTCTCTGTCTCTCCCTCTTTGTCTCTGTCTCTCCCCCTCTCTCTCCCTCTCTGTCTCTTGCCCTGTCTCCCATTCTCTCTGTCTCTCCCTCTCTGTCTCTCTCTCCCTCTCTGTCTCTCCCTCTCTGTCTCTCCCTCTCTGTCTCTCCCTCTCTCTCTTGCCCTGTCTCCCACTCTCTCTGTCTCTCTACCCCGCCCACACACACACACACGGTTGATGTGAGGTTATTTTTATTTTTGAGGGTTGATCACTCGGTGCTTGAGAGCTGACACATTTTTCCAATAAATCTTAGTTTACTGTTTCATATAATCCACACAGTCAGAGATGATGTAAGAACCTAATCTACATATCCCTTGTGAAACTGCAATCTTAGCACAGTATACACCGAATGCTGATTGTATTGCTGTTGATATTGAGAAGACCAAATGTTTTTTTTGTCTTTTTATTTATTTTTCCTGTTAAGATTTGGCAGCCTAAAACATATGTTTTAGTCATTTTATTTGGGGTAAAAGATTTTGTGAAACACATCCAGTCCAAACACATCCTGACCCCTCTGCTTTGATTGGTGACCCCGGGGGGGATTGCCGGACCCCGCGGCTGATCCCACACTTCACCACATTGCCTCCTGCTGACCACACACACACACCACAAACCCATGAACTTGCCCTGGATTAGAGTGTTGATGTCTGCATCTCAACACTGTCAATCTGCACTACAGACAGCCAGGAAAGGATGCTCCGGCCCAGGAGCTGCCTGCCACCACCATCACCCCCTAGCTGCACCCCAAATGGCACCCTATTCCCTAATTGGTGCAGTACTACTGCCAAAGTAGTGCACTATGTAGAGAATAGAGTGCCATTTGGGACGTAACCCGGACCAATCGCCTGAGTCACCCAGAGTCCACACTGTCACTCCACCTAGGTATCAGCAACACGGCTGGAAAGGAGGGTCTCGCTTTCTGTCCACGTAACTGCTGTTAAAAAAAAAAACAGACGCCTGCTGTAGAAATCCGTGAGCTGATTAGTGAAACGGCTGCCATAGTTCATCCATGAATTCAATGCTAGAGCCAGGTTTCTAGCACTTAAATCCTCTGTCGTGATTTAAACGTGTTGGACTGTGTAGTAGTACGTAATGGGGATGTGGAGACCTACAGTAGCTCAGTAATGGGGCCTGAGGGGGTTCGGTCCCAGGTGGCACTGCACTGTACTCCACTCTAACTGTAAGAGTGCAAACGAGATCTTACGCAACAGAACACAATAGATGCTGATCGCTACGTATGTCTCAGTATATGCAGGTGTCTGCACAATACTGTAGCTAATTACTGTAATACTGTCATATTGAAACCCTCATTTGATTTATATTTCAGCACTGCGTGGGCTATAGGCTACACAATGGTTTTGATAGAGAAGACCCACATCTCGCTGCAGTGGGCTCTTTCTCTCTTCTCAACCAATTGGCAAGATCATTGAGGGTGATTACTGTTATTGTCCTAAAATTGGCTTGAGAACAGGGGGAATGAATGATCATTAGAGATATAATTGAAAAGCACCTAGCACTCTGTCTGGTGGGCTAAACTGCTGCCAGAACTCTGATAGGTTGCATGTTGATAGAATTGTTAAACTTATTCATCATAATTACCCCTAAGCCCCCCTCCCCCCAACACACACACACACACACACACACACACACACACACACACACACACACACACACACACACACACACACACACACACACAAAGTAACAACTTCAACCAGATCGGGTCATTATATTATATAGTAATCATTTCGCTTTACCTTAGCATATACAGTACATGTACCTTTGTGAAAGAGAATCGAGATTTGTAACACACCAGACCTGGGGAACAAGACAGCGCCAAACAAACATGATTTATTTCAAAGAGAAAATGTCATATATTAACCAATACTCACTCTGTGGAGCTGTGTATTGTGTGCTCTCTACCTTACTGTCAATCTGGGACATTAAATGCCAACCAGGCCTCTCCTGCTGAAAAATGCATTGACATGGCTGCTGTTATATCTGTTTATGTACCTCCATCTTTCGTCTCTAGCATTTTTAAAGCTTTCCGAGCTTCATCAGATAATTCCTTCTCTGTGTGGTTGGACATAGATCGGTTCATAGGAGTACTGGATGTCTTGTGAATTGTGAGGTTGGTTCAAATTGTGCATTTCATCTCGAGAGCGAAGACGCACCGGATATTCGGGTCATTTGACTAAATTCTGTAATTTTGTCTTCTACTGTGGAGAGAGTGCACTTTCCTTTTACAAAAGCTTCACACGTTTTAGTCAAGTGCACAGACGGTGGCTAGAAGTACCTGTCATCTTCACCTTTTCCAGTAGTTCCTCTAGGCATTGTTAATAAACGGCAGGCCGTAACCTGTGAGTGTCCAGGAGATGAAGTCATCATCTTTCAGTGTCGTAAAAGGCTCTGCGTGGTGAATCCGGCTACTGCAGTGGCCGTACAGCATTTACTGTGATGCTGCCTCCGCAGACGTCGGAGCAAACATCCATTAAGCGTTTCGCAGAGCTGCTGTTAAGGACGTTGTCAAGGAAGTGTGTTTGTGTTTTATACAGCGCCTCCAGTCAACACCTACCGTCAACCAATCATGTCAATGTGGAGTAATACGAAGCCGCGGCGAGGCTTGATTTGGCCTCTGCATGCCTTCGGTGGCTCCACAATTGCGTCTCACCCTCCATACAAAGCTACCGACCTCCTTTTCAGATTAGGCATAAATTGGCTTTAAGTGATTCATGTTCCTTCCAGCACCCACTCTAACATCCCTGCACATTGCAGCGAGTTGGCCAAAACAACCATCTGAATATCTACCATTGCAAATTAAAATAACAGCTTTTTGCGTCTGCAGTAATTCCACAGTGACAAACCGACGGGAACATTTCAGACATTTTTCTTCTTCCCCCAGCACCGCTGTTGCACTCATTAGAGCCATAAATAAAGTCTGTGCTAAAAAGCTGAGGGAAAAGCTGCATCATGTTCTCCTGTAGAATACAGACATCAACTTTCTCTTCCCCTCTATCCCCCTCTCCCCCTCTCCCCCACCACCATCAGTCTTTTTTTTCTTCCCCCCCTTTCTGTTGGGTTTTCTTGTGAAGTTGGCACACTTCAAAGCTATCGGATTGACAGCGCTGTAGACTGAGAGGTCCTATTCATCTGCCTGGTGGAATTACGCAAGCATCTCTCTAGAGCACTACTTCAGAAACCAGCTCTCTTTACTTTAAATATCTGGCCTCTGTATGACACCCGCCAACAAGCAGGAAAAAAATATAGCTGTGAATCCTCCAAAATAATATACGTTCTCTCAACTAAAGAGGAGGAAAAGAAGGCGATAGTTTAACGCTGTATAATCGCACTTCACTAAAGCATCCTGCTAAATGAAATGACATCAGTGTTACTTTGTGAGATTGTCATCAGGAGTACGAGACTCTCTGGGAGAGACAAAGAGCATCTCACAGAAAGGTGTTTTTCCTCCCCTCGGAACAGAAAAATAATCTACAACACAAACCTGGGGGGGGTATTCTGGTGAAACCGGTACCATACGTCCACAAAGTGACAAATAAGAGCCCAGCGTATGCAAGGCTAATGAGTTTTCAGCTCCATTGTCCCCACGTCAGCGACATTGTCCCCACATCAGCGACATTGTCCCCACGTCAGCGACATTGTCCCCACGTCAGCGACATTGTCCCCACGTCAGCGACATTGTCCCCACCTCAGCGACATTGTCCCCACCTCAGCGACATTGCTCCTTCTAAGGGAGGATATACCTCATTGTGCTTTAAGAGACGAGAGCGGGATGTTTTCTCTTGGTTCTCAGTAGTGTCATGTAGCTATGCTGCATCGTCTGAGCATGCTCAGTATCGACGGTCCTGTCCTCTGGGCCATGTGCAGTGCGTCGGCGCTGACCTGCCTGTCACACCAGCCCCTGTGCATTCAGGACCAGTTCACTGCTCTCATTATGTCATCCATCATGGCTGTCATCATCCTATCTCTAACAGTATCACAAACACAGTCTGTGTGTCAGAGTAGTTATCTAAACAGCGTCAGGGTGCTACAGTACAGCCTGGTGGGAAATATCTTACACAGGGCCCTAGTGCCGAGGCACCAGAGGGACATCTGTAAGCAGTGTTGAGAAAAATCCCGTTTTGTCATAGTGTCTACATGACATTGGCTTGAAGTTTGATAAAACATGTAATGACCGTTCATGACACCTAACAGTAGATCACAACAGTAGGTCTCGTCCATAACAGAACCATGGTGCATTGTGCATCATTCTAGCCTACTGGCTAACAGACAATGGGCTTTTACCAAATGTGCTCCCAATTGTTACCACGTGGATCTTGTTACAAATGTTACACATAAAACATGTTTCAGGCATTGTCTCATGATGGGTAAACCAGTTTACTGACAATTATATTTAGTGAAGTAAGAAAAGATTAAGAACATCCAGCATAGATGCAATCAATGTGTTGCGACTTATGTTGCTTTGCTGTTTAAGCTGCTGCAATTACAACAGCAGGATTACAGGACTAATTGGACATAATAGTAATTGTAACTTAAACCGCCGAAGCCTCATTGGTATGAATAACATTTATTGAACAGAGCGAGGGCCGGTTTGTACAAACCTCTGTGCTCCTCTGAGCGGCCTGATGCTCTGGTGTTGTGAGGATGCAGTGCACTGATGTTGGAGGGGGTGTGAGGCTGATGTTGGAGGGGGTGTGAGGCTGATGTTGGAGGGGGTGTGAGGCTGATGTTGGAGGGGGTGTGAGGCTGATGTTGGAGGGGGTGTGAGGCTGATGTTGGAGGGGGTGTGAGACTGGTGTGGGTGGACACAGCAGCAGTGCTCCGATCCCCCAGCGACCTGCTGCACCCTAACCCCCTTAGCAGAGGCACAGCAGCTGTTCCAGAGACAGATGAGTGTTGAGGAAGAGAAACCCCTCCGACCGCTTATCTCCTCCCTCATCCATCATCACTGACAGGTTGCCATCATTATTCATATTAAGAAAAAGCGTCCCATCAATACGGCAGACTGACATGTTCCCCAGTGAGCTGCTGTCTGTCTCTGTCTTTGTGTGTGGAGGGACACTATAAATCTACTATCCATCACAGCATATCCAGAGGCAACATCTGACCGAAAAAAATCAACTGAGTATGAACATTACATTGAGTTGCTTGGAGTATAAGCGTTGATGAAAGTCAATAAGAGAAATAACAAAACATATATCTAGGAATTATTTTGATGTTGGCTGGCACCCACCTTTTTAAATACCATCGTATGGCGTGGTCCAAACAAATGAATATCTGAAACTGAAATATATTTATGAAATATTTCAACCGAGATAAACTAACAACCCACATAATACAGCATATCTACTGTATGTCCCCCCCCCCCCCCCCCCCCCCCCTCCCACTGATTATAAGTGTTCGTTTTGAAGGCCTTTCCTTGATGCGGATGTGACTGGAATGAGACTGTGTTTGAACTCTGAGCAGAACTTTGAAAGGAGTGCGATTCTCAGATGTAATCTCCTTCGCCTGGATGAAAGGCCCAGTAATAACGGACCATCTCCTGCTCATGAGGGCTTTTGGAGCAGGTCTGTAGCTTACAGGGAGATTACAATGGATTTACCACTGATCTCACACACTCCTATGCAAAAAAAAAGAAAAAAAAACTCCCACTCCAACGAACCAGGGGAGGTTGCAGCCGATTGTCACCAGCTTTACAGAAGGTATGGGAGGCAGCAGCTGGGACTGTGTGTGACGACAAGATTTCAAGCTCAAGGGAGGCTTTTCTTCTGATCAATCGGTGGGTGTTCACTGCTATCCCTGCTAGCAAGCTAGCTAGCCCCTCTACTTACAATAAACGACACCGAGGAAAGCTGGGGGACCAGTTCCTTTGAGTTCGGATCTTCAAAAAGGGAGATTTCTGAAATCTGGGTCACGTCTTAATCACGGCGGGTGAGGAGACAGTCAGAGGGAAAAGGTCGCACTTGGGAATCATTCCAATCCCTGTAAATACGTAGCTAGTTTCTGTTGATGAATGTCCCTTTGCTCCTCTCTTAAACACAATGTAGGTCATGTAGAAAATAAAGAGGAGGAAGGGAAGCGCTACTAAGGTTCACAATAGTAGGTTTTGGTAGACAGAAGGTGCTCTTTGGTAAAAGGGGTACATTGGTCATCAAAAAGAGAGGAGGACCAAGGCACTCGTCATATAATTAATAAAAATTCCTTTATTTGTATGGCATGTTCAATGGGAACAAAGTTTAAAAACAAATATAGGTCATTACTGAATAGATTTGAATAGATTTGTGTGCATTACACTGAAGGAAGGGGGCCTTGCCAATGAATAATTCATTTAGCCGGATTGTTGGGTGAAATAATCTGATGTTTGTATATAAAAATCTGAGGAATGAGAAACACCTCACTGTGCTTGCAGCGAGACGCAAAGGGCACGTATCAAGGGACTTAGCCAAGTTTTGAGCGATTAGTCATGTTTATTACTACAGACAATAATGTCTCCCACAAGGATACACTGCAAAGGGCCTAGGAGTGAGGCAAGTCTTTAAAATGTCCTTTCGGTGTTTTGTGGTAGACATTTATCATGAGCCTGCATTTGCTTATTGTGTGCATGTTTTGTTGACTGAAGCAAACTGTATACTTCAGTAATGTTATGTAAAAGAATACCAAGCATGTGTTACGCATAAAGTGCATTTCTGCATTCTCTCATACCGGGGTCCAGAGCCAAGTGCTGTGTCACACTGCCTTCAGAAAATATTCATACCCCTTGACTTATTCCACATTTTGTTGTGTTACAGCTTGAATTCAGAATGGATTCAATCAAAAAAATATCTCATCCATCTACACACAATACCCCAAAATGACAAAGTGTAAACATGTTTTTTAGAAATGTTTGCAAATGTATTAAATTAAATACAGAAATATTTCATTTATATAAATATTCACCTTCCTTAGTCAATACTTTGTAAAAGCACAATTGGCAGCGATTACAGCTGTAAGTCTTTCTGAGTAAGTCTCTAAGATCTTTCCACACCTGGATTGTATAACATTTGCACATTTTCAGGTCTTACTGTAGATTTAAGTCAAAACTGTAACTCGAACACTCATGAATATTCACTGTCTTCTTGGTGAGAAATTCCAGTGTAGATTTGGCCTCGTGCTTTGGGTTATTGTCCAGCTGAAAGGTGAATTAATCTCCCTGTGTCTGGTGGAATGCAGACTGAACCAGGTTTTCCTCTAGGATTTTGCCTGTGCTTAGCTTTTTTTTTCATCCTGAAAAACTCCCCAGTCCTTGCCGATTTACAAGCATACACATAACATGATGCAGCCACCACTATGCTTGAAAATATGAAGAGTTGTCCTCAATACACTTTGTATTCAGGACAAAAAGTGAATTGTTTGCCACATTTTTTGCAGTATTACGTTAGTGCCTTGTTGCAAACACGATGCATGTTTTGGAATATTTTCATTGTGTACAGGCTTCCTCCTTTTCACTCTGTTTATTAGGTTAGTATTGTGGAGCAACTGCAATGTTGTTCCATCCTCAGTTTTCTGCTATCACAGCTATGAAACTGTAACTGTTTTAAAATCTACCAAGAGGTGCCTTTTTCTTTGCGAAGCATTGCAAAATCTCCCTGGTCTTTGTGGTTGAATCTGTATTTGAAATCCACTGCTCAACCGAGGGACCTTACGGATAATTGTATGTGTGAGGTACAGAGATGAGGTGGTCATTAAAAAATCATCTTAATAAACACTGTTATTGCACATAGAGTGAGTCCATGCAACTTATTATGTGACTTGTTAACCTTTTTTTACTGCTGGATGTATTTAGGCTTGCCATAACAAAGGGGTTGAATACTTATTGACTCAAGACATTCCAGCTTTTCATTTTTAAATTAAAACATAATTCCACTTTGACATTATGGGGTATTGTGTGAAGGCCAGTGACACACAAATCTCAGTTCAATCCATTTTACATTCAGGCTGTAACACAACAAAATGTGGAAGAAGTCAAGGGGTGTGGATACTTTCTGAAGGCACTGTATGTCATGACATCCATACCTTTTGTGGGGATTACTTTTTTGGGCCATTACTTTTTGAGGAAAAAAGTGTCGTGGAATATTAAAAGGATCGGTAATGGTTGTGTACTTTCTTTGACCTTCTGTGCCTGGCACACTTTTATTATTTCTGCTTGATATCTAAAGCAAACATCTAATCCAAGACAAAACTCTGGAGGAGAATACCTAATTAGTCTTTTCAAGTTCAGTAAATTCCACTTTCTCTTCAATAATATGGACGCGTGTCAAATACACCAGCTCCCTCAAAAGTAAACAGTACCCGCACGTTGTCTTGCTAAGCTGGCCTTAGAGATCTTCTTTTTTTACCTCTGATGGCTGAATTACCTTGAAATTAGTCATTAGTATCAGGATTATTGCTTATGTGGGATGTGACCTGCAGCAATAATTTGGAGAATGATTAGAATCTAATGGTAGGTTTGTCAAAATATCAGTATTGATACTTGCGATATTTCTCTAACTTGAAAATATCACTCATACAGTACAAGCACTCTGAACACCTTAAGCATGAATAATCTATTAGCATAAGTCTTGTATGCTGATTCATACAGAAAAAATAGATCTGTTTCAAATGCAGATGCTACTCGGATATTGATTTTATTTGTATGAGATATTCTAGCCTGTATCTAACTAACTGCATTGATATGGTGAAGCCTCCCGAGTGGCACCCTGGTCTAAGGCACTGCATCTCAGTGCTAGAGGCGTCACTACAGACCCTGGTTCGATTCCAGGCTGTATCACAACCGGTCGTGATTGGGAGTCCCGTAGGGCGGCGCACAATCGGCCCAGCGTCCTCTGGGTTAGGGTTTGGCTGGGGTAGGCCGTCATTGTAAAAAATTGTTTGTTATTAACTGACTTGCCTAGGTTAAATAAAGATTAAATAAAAATGTTAAACTATGGTCCATTGGGGAAACAAAAATGCTACTTTTGAGAGAAAGTGTCTTGGTGAATAGTGAAATACTTCAACTGGAATATAAGGCCATACAGGGCTAGGATATCTATATGAAGGCAAATACTGGGAGCATAACTAATGGTTAGTTTAAATGTTTGCTAAGAAAATGAAGTCTCTCTTTTGATTATATGCAGACAGAAATTTCATGGGCAATACTTCAGGGATATTGAAATGCTGCTCATTTGGGCCGGTGATCTCCTGAGTTAATCTGGAATAGTAGCCTGACTATGATTACTGTGAGAAAACACATTCCAATTTCTCCTTTGAGCCTTTATGGCCTGTGATGAATCAGCTATTTAAGCTACGAGGCAACGTCGTTACACTTTACTGGCTCGACACAAGTTCTACTTCAAACTGTACATCTTTGACTTTCCTAACTAAGTAATGGACAGTAATTGCTTTTACAGTATGTTCACTTAAGTCAAATGGTTTGATTAGTTCAGTGATTGTTATATCTAGTAGTTGAGGATACACTTTTAAATGACATTATGTTTGCTTGATATATGGCGCTAATGAACAGTCAGAATAACACTTTGCTGCAAATTTCACCTCAATATGCCTTTAATTGTTTTAATTAGCCTTTTGTTTTTGATTTCCACAACTACATAAGAGGGACAAATTAGAAGCCTGACTTTTCCTGCTTGTTCCTCCAGGGTGTTTGCTCGTAATTCTTAGGCCTTTTCCGTGTCAGCCTTCACACAATCGTCTAATTAGTTTCTTTCATTTTTCTAGACAAAATAAATTACTTTCTGTCATGCAAAACACTTTAGTGTCAGACTTCTATCAAAGTGTTGTCTGGTAAGCGTTTCAGATCAAGCCTTCAAAGAATGCTTTCAAAATTAGATTGATGGATAATAAAGCACTGTCTAAAGTTTTTTTTATTTCACAATTTTGGGGGGGAATTAAAGCAGCCGTTCTGATTCTTACCGCTCTTCAAAAAAATGTTATCTTTAAATTGAACACGCTGTATTAGCCCTTAGGACATGTTAAGTCACCTCAGATGTCTGTTTCAAAATGGCCTCCACAATGAGGAAGAAGTGAGTGCATTTGTGCATTGTGTGCTCTTTGTTAACACAGCATACCACAACTTCCACTCATTAAAAAGATGTCAAAGGGGAGCGCAGACATAGTGGATCTCCTGCACTGATGAACTTTCCAATGTAGAATGTAGAAAGATTACATTTGTATTTAATGTTGACTTGAAAATAAGTAGAAAAGTAATTACTTTGGGCTTGAAAAAAACAAAAGTAGCTTGGTCATGAACAGCATTGAATACATTTTTTAAATACAGTGAATGATGGTGTGATACAGCTGCCTATTCTAATTTACTCTTGGGCTAATTGTTTGAGTCATAGGCTTTCTATTCAAGCTAGTGCACAATGAAAATCGCATTGATTTGCAATGAATCGTCATCATAGATGACTGAACCAGGCTGCCATCCGGTCAAACTCTCTCCGGTTAATGGGCCTTTTCTCATTTGGGCAAAAGTCCGTTCTCCGTACTCTTCTCCTTTGTCCTCTCTCCTCCGTGACCCGGAAACTGGTTGAGGAGACTGTTCATTTGTTAGTAGGCTTACAGAAGTGTCCTCCACGCCTCGATAGCCACCTTTCATCGAGGATAGTCGTGTATCCTATCTGAATCCTTTGTGGAAGAGTTTTGAAATCTGCCACACCCCCTTTGAAGCAGCAGTTGTTGTTTTCTCGAAAAGCATGCAAACATTTTAAAACAACATGCTACTTATCTTTCTAGCGACATTTAGTTTTTTCACGTTACACATTTATTTTGTGATTCCACCGCTGTAAATGTAATTTGCCTTAATGGAGAAGAGAATCTAATTTCATACAAGCTCATCTTCGTCCATGTTCCTTCTCCTCGCCGCCTTTCCTCTAACATTTTACCTTTTTCAAAATGAGCTGCGACAGGAAGGTGGATAGAGACGCAAAAGTTTTGCAAATCCAATTGAGATAAGGCCATGTACTCGTCAATGGCCTTATCTCCAATGGTGATGAGTAAAAAAAAAAGTGTTTCTTTATTTAACTAGGCAAGTCAGTTAAGAACAAATTCTTATTTACAATGATGGCCTACCCCGGCCGAAACCTAACCCGGACAACGCTGGGCCAATTGTGCGCCGCACTATGGGACTCCCAATCACCGCTGGTTGTGATACAGCCTGGAAGCAAACCAGGGTCTGTAGTGACGCCTCTAGCTCTGAGATGCAATGCCTTAGACCGCTGCGCCACTCGGGAGCCCTACATGTACCAGAGATGTTGACTGGATTGTGGCCTGGTGTAGTCACAATAACCTGGATCTGAACACTCTCACAACCGTGGAGATGTTTATTGACTTCAGGAAGTGACACTCACCATCTGTCCCCATTGAATTCAGTTCCTCAGCTGTAAGCACGGCTGACAGATTCAAATTCCTGGGGACCGTCATCTACCACAACCTCAAGTGGAAGGACAATATCACAGTGATCACCAAGAAGGCACACCAGCAGATGTACTTCTTGTGTGAGCTGAAGAAATTCTAACTCTCGCGGACAATACTGATTTCAGTTCTACACAACCATCATCGGGTCCATCCTCACCTCTTCGATCACTGTCTGGTTTGGGAATGCGTCTGCACAAACCAAGGGTAAACTGCAACATATTGTCCGGTCTAATTGAGAGGTTCATCGGTTGCCACCTGCCCTCCATCAAGGTCCTACACGACTCTAGGGTAAGGAAGCACGCGGAAAAGATCCGCCCTCATCACACAGCCCCTCTTCCGAAGACTCCCCTTTTGGCAAACTGTTCAGGTCAATCACAACCAAAACCTCCCGCCATCTGAACAGATTCTTCCCCCGCACCGTGGCCCTCGCCAACCGGCCACCTGGTCCACGATCTTCTCATTCACGGACTATGGACTCTGCACTATTATCCTAGAACTGCATATTGCTCTTTGCACTCTCTGCACATCACCGTATGCATCTCTCTTTTCATATATATATTTCCCCCACCTCTCATCCTGTGAAACAGTTTATTTATTTATACTTCCCTACATGCATAATTCATAATGTAGCTAGTGTTTACAGTGTAGCCTGTAGTTCTTAGTGTACATACTGCATGTTGATTTGTGTAAACTGTTCTTCTACATACAGGTAACTGCTAAAATAATGGAAACACTTGAGTAAATCAGGGACACAAAGTACAGTGCCTTCAGAAAGTATTCATACCCTTTGACTTTGTGTTTACAGCCTGAATTCAAAATGGATTAAATATTTTTTTTTCCCTCATCCATCTACACACAATACCCCATAATGACAAGGTGAAAACATGTTTTAAGAAACGTTGGCAAATTTATTGAAAATTAAATACAGAAATATCTAATTTACATAAGCATTCACATCCCTGAGTCAATACTTTGTAGAAGCACCTTTTGGCAGCGATTACAGCTTTTCCACAACTGGATTGTGCAACATTTTCCAATTTACTCTTCAAAATTCTTCAGGTTCTGTCAAATTGGTTAATATTGTAGAGTAAGTATAATGTTGTTGATCCATCCTCAGTTTTCTCCCATTACAGCCATTAAACTTGGTAACCATTTTAAAGTCACCATTGTGCCTCATGGTAAAATCCCTGAGCGGTTTCCTTCCTCTCCGGCAACTGAGTTAGGAAGAATGCACCATCCAAAGTGTAATTAATAACTTCACCATGCTCAAAGGGATATTCAATGTCTGTTTTTTTTACCCAGCTAGCAATAGATGCCCTTTGCGAGGCATTGGAGAACCTCCCTGGTCTTTGTGTTTGAATCTGTGTGGGGTACAGAGATGAGGTAGTCATTCAAAAATCATGTTAAACACCATTATTGCACACAGAGTGAGTCCTTGCAACTTATTAAGGGACTTGTTAAGAAAATGTTTATTCCTGAACTTATTTAGGCCTGCAATAACAAAGGGGTTGAATACTTATTGACTTAAGACATTTCAGCTTTCATTTTTTATTAATTTGTAAACATTTCTAAAAACATAATTCCCCTTTGACATTATGGGAGATTGTGTGTAGGCCAGTGACAAAAAAATCTAAATGTAATCCATTTTTAAATCAGGCCGTAACATAACAACATTTGGAAATAGTCAATGGCTGTGTGTACTCTCTGAAGGCACTGTATATTGAAAGCATGTGATTCCACACAGGTATGGTTTTGAGTTAATTAAGTAATTATCATCCCATCATGCTTAGGGTCATGTATAAAAATTCCCTGCAGGAAATGATTATGGTTACCATGGCTATGCCCCCATAGGATGACAATGCCCCCATCCACAGGGCATGAGTGGTCACTGAATGGTTTGATGATCATGAAAACTATGTAAACCACATGCCACGATCGTTTCAGTCACCAGATCTCAACCCAATTGAACAATTTCGGGAGATTCTGGAGCGGAGCCTGAGAAAGCGGTTTCCACCACCATCAACAAAACACCAAATGATCAAATGTATTGTGGAAGAATGGTGTGGCATCCGTCCAATAGAGTTCCAGACACTTATAGAATCTATGCCAAGGCACATTGAAGCTGTTCTGGATTGTGGTGGCCCAACCCTCTATTAACACACTTTATGTTAGTGTTTCCTTTATTTTGGCAGTTACCTGTATGTAGTCTGTATATCCTGTTTATCGTCTGTCTTATGTAAATTCCTGTACATGCAAATGTCTTTGGCTAATTATATATATTCTTTTTGTCTGCATCTGTCTGCTGTACATCCCCTCCTTGATGACATGCAGTTGTTTTGGAGTGAAGGTTTGAATCACCATTGGTCCAGGTGTTTATTTTGGTTTGAATAATTTATGTAACATTTTTCAATTGGAGAGGAAGGAAGCGCACAGCGTGTTCTTCATGCCCGCAGAGCTATTTCTGAACTCTCTGATAGTACACAGCTGTGTGATACACAGGTCTTTTGTAACTCTGCCTCATAGAGTTCTCAGTCAGATAACCCACAGGCTGAGTGGATCTAACCAACTGTTTCGGCAGTTTCCTCTCAATTGCCATACTTGTAATCAAAGGATAAGCTTTCTTTGTCTAAGATACAGTATATTGATTAAAATTACTACAATCTAACATCACAGTACGCATAATTTGTGAATGCATGTCGACCCGAGCAAGCTGTAAGAGCCAGTGAAGTAAAGAATTAGTGTTACAGAATGGTGGACACACACACACAGATACGTGCGCGTGCACACACACACACTCAAGCAATCTCTGTGTACGGTGTGACTATTTGACCTCGGCCTTGTATTTGAGAAGGCAGTTGTTGGCTCAGCTGGGATATTGGTTATTTTCCTAGTAATCGGAAGTACTTATGAAAGATATAATATAAAAGATTGTTTTTGGCGTGCGGTCATTGCTTTTGTTTTCATGTTCAATCGAGAGGTGCCGGTATCATCTGGACAAAATGTAGAAATTGATGAAAGCCTTTCTAAATGTACAGCCTTATATGCACAGAGCTAAGTCATGTTCACTCTACTGTGAGACATACCTTTCATTACAAAATGAAAAGTAAGCCCTAGGACCAGAATGTGTTTTCAGAGTATGCTGCGTACTGATTAGATGTCAAAATAAATAAATTAGCATCAAAATATAACCCATCTTATAATATAGAAAGCTCAATGCACAGAAATGAGCCCTCCGCAAGTTATCCTTGATCCGGTCCACAATAAAAGTTTGGTCATTTCACTTTGAAAAGTGTCTACTAATAAATTTGAGTTGCTTCTCAGCGTGTTTGCATATTTAGGAGTATGTGTTTAGTATATTTCTCATTATAATGCAGGCTATTCCAGTTTCAGATTCTGACTTGGTGCACAGCTGGTGTAAATACCATATCAGTGTATGTATCCTAAATTATTAATTAGCAATGCCAGTTGCAGGTCTAAATTTAGCGTTTGGTTCCTATGCAGAAAGCTAGACGGAATACTGATACAAGGTTAAAGGCTCATTGGTGGTGGATTATTTATCATCAAGGATTTAAGGAGTAACAATGTCTTAGAGTTCACTTTTATGTTACTGTACATCAGAGTTCGTCTCTTGTCGCAGTCAGATTAGTTATTACAAAAGTAAATAAAAACGTTCTCCCCCATCACCTTTACCGTATCTCTTGTAGGAACACTAAAATATATATGCTCTGGGGAAGAAGAAAAAATATATATGAAAAATGTTTAAAACAACTACTACACACAACGTGCGTGGGAAGCATGTTTTGGAGACATCTCCTTAACGGCCACAGTAAGACAGACGAATGACACTTGCATAGTATTGCCTGGCATATTCTTCAGGGCAACAGCCATTAATTTGCCACAGATGAGCTGGGAGACCCTCTCATCCTTTATGATGATAGTAAATGAAATTACGTACAGCGGAACTGCAGGAGGAGAGAGGCACATTATTAATGACTTTCCAGAGTCTAATCAAGAAATCATTTAGCAACCGCACTCGTTATAGACTTTATTTCCCCTTAGCGTCACACGCTTCTGCTGTATAATATGTGTGTTTATTACGCACTCTGTCAAGGACATGTACACAGTGTCATGTCCTCTTCAGTACAGATGTGAAATGACGTGCAGATGATATTAACATTGTTTTATTAAAAAGGAGCATGGGTAAGGATGTTGTCAGGGGTTTTACTTGTTTGTTTGTTTTAGTTACCAAATGAAAGGCAACAGGATATTGGAATGGTTTTACAGTATATGCTTTAATTACGGTTGAATATGACCTTGATTCGTTCAACATGTGGGAGATCAACAAATCCTTGTTTTTATGCCTGCCTTAACCTATTTAATATTCACATTTTAAAGTTGTGTAAATGTAATTCTAGATGAGCGTGACATGCTCGTAAGTGGCAGGAAATTGCAGTGTTTGACAAAACAGTGACTCATCTCGTAGTCACAACCCAAATGTAGTTCTTGGCGCCGGCAGAGCGGTTCGGTGTCATTGCTAAAGGTCAAAGGTCCAATCTGTTCACAGTGTTGTGGATGGTTCAAGAATGTCACATAGGATTCAACAGGCAGTAAGCCCTGGAATAAGGGGCGTGCATAGGGGTGAATATGAACTGGAAAATACAATGGGGAGATCAATCTATGTTCTAGAGAAGAGGTATTCAACTCTTACCCTATGAGGTCCAGAGCCTGCTGGTATTTTGTTCTACCTGATAATTCATTTCACCCACCTGGTGTCCGAGGTCTAAATCAGTCCTTGATTGGAGGGGAACAATGGAGGGGGGAAAGCAGTGGACCTGGCTTTGAGGTTCAGAGTTGAGTTTGAGGGGTCTAGAGTTTCAGACCCTTAATATATATATTTTACATTTTTTAAATGTTTATTATTTATATTTTCTGAAGTTATAAAGAGAAATTCACAAAGTATTATTTTGCGTTTTAACAAAAAAAACTGTGAAACAATAACAGAATAGAATACAAAGACAAAGTTGGGATTCATGTTAGTTCCCTTCCTTCAGTAAAAGCAGGGGAGATGATAATGTAGTGGGAGCAGAGGGAGGCAGAGGCCCAGCCGTAAGACAGCTGTGGCCCTCCTGGGACATGAGCCTGTGACCCTGAAAACCCAGAGGCTCTGAACATAACCCTACCCAGTCACAGGGGTCTGCCGAGGCCCGCAAAATGGTGGAATCAACGTCATTTAGATTCCAGACGCCTCCCCTCATCCCTCCTCACGCCAAGCTATGACTTTATACTTGACATTGATCCATACTTCAAAACCACAACAGGGCCCCACGTCCTATCCCTCAGCTGACGCAAACAATTTGTTGGTGACGGTCCTCTGTAGGCGTGAGCGCTGACAACTGACAAGCAATGTTTTTGTTTTGCAATACAAAGTGGCTTTTCTGAGCGCTCCTCTGGCGTTTCAACACATGACCAAACACACGTGTGAATTTGTTTGCCACACAGACAATCATTACCATGTCTGTCTCCATCAACAACCTGTCTTTATGAATACATGTCTTGTAGTGGATCAAGTCCTTGTTGTGTGTGCTCCTATATGACTAGTGATTGGGGTTTCCCTGCAGCTCTGCAACTTCAAGGCAGATTTTCACCATAAAAATATATTGCTGGTCCATTGCAACACTTTTGAGCTACATGTCAGATAATGAATTACCTCATCCAGAAGTCAACCAATAGAAACTAGGCTAGATTAGCTGTTTATGATTGTCACGCCCTGACCTTAGAGATGCTTTTTATGTCTCTATTTTGGTTTGTTCAGGGACTTAGGGAAATTACAAATGACTCACAACAGGGCAGCATGACTGGCCCTTAAATCTACACGGGGAGCTAACATTAAAGACATGTATGTCAATCTCTCATGGCTCAAAGTGGAGGAGAGATTGACTTCATCACCACTTGTTTTTGTAAGAAGTGTTGACAAGTTGAATGCACCAAGATGTCTGTTTAACTTCTTATGACTGCAGGGCCAGTATTGAGTAGCTTGGATGAAAGGTGCCCAGAGTAAACGGCCTGCTCCTCAGTCATAGTTGCTAATATATGCATATTATTATTAGTATTGGATAGAAAACACTCTGAAGTTTCTAAAACTGTTTCAATTATGTCTGTGAGTATAACAGAACTTATATGGCAGGCAAAAACCTGACCATTCTTTGACCATGCGCGTTCACATGAGGGAGCTCTGCTCCATCGCTCATCTGAAGTCAATGTAATTCTCCGGTTGGAACGTTATTCAAGATTTATGTTAAAAACATTCTAAAGATTGATTCAATACATCGTTTGACATGTTTCTACTGACTGTTACGGACCTTTTGGACATTTCGTCAGGTGTTAGTGAACGCGCTTTCTGACGTTGGATTTGTTAACCAAACACGCTACAAAAATAGCTATTTGGACATACAAAATGGACATTACCGAACAAAACAAACATTTATTGTGGAAGTGGGAGTACTGGGAGTGCATTCCGACGAAGATCACCAAAGGTAAGTGAAGATTTATAATGCTTTTTATGAGTTTTGTTGACTGCACAATTTGGTGGGTAACTGCATGGCTTGCTTTTGTGGCTGAACGCTGTTTTCAGATTATTGAATATTGTGTTTTGCCATAAAGCTTTTTGAAATCTGACACAACGGTTGCATTAAGAACAAGTATATCTTTAATTCTATGTAAACATGTATCTTTCATCAAAGTATTTCTGTTATTTGACGTGGCTCTCTGCAATTTCTCCGGATATTTTGAAGGCATTTTTGAACATGGCGCTGATGTAAACTGAGGTTTTTGGATATAAATATGAACTTTATCGAACAAGACATATGTATTGTGTAACATGAAGTCCTATGAGTGTCATCTGATGAAGATCATCAAAGGTTAGTGATTCATTTTATCTCTGTGCTTTTTGTGACTCCTCTCTTTGGCTGGAAAAATGGCTGAATTTTTCTGTGAGTTGGTGGTGACCTAACATAATCGTTTGTGGTGCTTTTGCTGTAAAGCCTATTTGAAATCGGACACTTTGGTGGGATTAACAACAAGATTACCTTTTAAAATGGTACAAGATACATGTATGTTTGAGGAATTTTAATTGAGATTTCTGTTGTTTGAATTTGGCGCCCTGGACTTTCACTGGCTGTTGTCATATCATCCCGTTAACGGGATTGCAGCCATAAGAAGTTAAACTACTAGCACACAGCTCGGACTCTAATGCATACCCCACAAGACATCTTATACCCCACCAGAGGTCTCTTCACAGTCCTCAAGTCCAGAACAGACTATGGGAGGCGCACAGTACTACATAGAGCCATGACTACATGGAACTCTATTCCATATCAGGTAACTGATGCAAAAACAGATAAAATACACGTTATGGAACAGCGGGGACTGTGAAGAGATGTGTGCACACACAGGTACAGACGCATACACACGCAAACGCTAGCACACGCACTCTACACACACGTACACTACCGGTCAAAGTTTTTGAACACTTACTCATTCAAGGGTTTTTCTTTATTTTTACTATTTTCTACATGTAGAATAATAGTGAAGACATCAAAACTATTAAATCACACATATGGAATCATGTAGTAACCAAAAAAGTGTTAAACAAATCAAAAATATATTTTATATTTGAGATTCTTCAAATAGCCGCCCTTTGCCTTGATGACAGCTTTGCACACTCAGCTTTGCACACGAATACAAGTACAACCATAATTATAAATCATTTGTAGACCTCAAATTGACCACAAGAATCCCAAACAGAAAATATATTTGACTAAAACATAATCATTTTAGACCTTGCTTACATTTTTATATGATCACGTGTCTCTATATTATGCGTGGGAATACTTGAACAGATTTCCAATATTAAAATCACTTGGGGCTGATTTCCTGGTGTTTTTACAGTCTTTTATGTCTAACAATGCTCAGAAAACATGTGGGGGCCAAATAAAACCACCCGCGGGGCAAATTCGGCCTGCGGGCCTCTAGTTGGAGAACCCTGGTCTATGTAATCAGAATGATGCTATGATATCCGAATGCTGTGGTACAGTTGTAGTACATTTAAAAACCAGTAATTGCATGCCATACATATTTTCAGGGAACTGATAAATGTGAGTTATGCAGATAGCACTAGCATGGCGTTTTAAGGCCACTTCATATCTAAAGCTCCCTGAGCACTGAAAGGAAATTCTCTCGAGCAGAGTGATAGGGTGTCGTGTTCTCAGCGAGAGAGCAAAGACCCCTGCTCATTCTCCACCGCATTCCTTGAGCTAAATCATCACCAAAGCGCTCCTAAAATAAGCAGTTTCACAGGAACTCCAAATAAATGACACAATTTACATAAATAGTCTGTTTCCACATCCCCCCAGCAGAAGAATGTACCATAATGCTACTGTTTATCTATGGTCTAGCTAGCTTGTCTGTTTCAAAGGCGGAGGAGGAGTGACCTGACCTGGGGAGATCATGGGAGTTTCGCTGCTTTAACCCCAAAACATGAACCTTTTCTGTGGGGTTGCTGTGATTTACTATGTGCCAAAACCAAGTAGCTCCCAACAGTATGATTTACACAGTGCAAAGGGATTTGGAATAAGACTTAAAGCCATTTAAGTTTACAACAGGGTTCACTTAATTTCATATCAGCCATCCACAGAGGCTTTCCAAAACATCGGAGAGCAGCATCACTGACCACCGTACAAATAGTTTATGGTCCATCTATGTTATTTATGTATAAAATGCCTGTTGCCTGTGTGCGATTCCTCCATAGCTGTGTTTATGTATACAAACGGCTTCTAAATGGATACCTAAGTTGGAGCGCTTTTTGATTTGTTTCTGCTCTTAACCACATCCCCCGAAACATGAGGAGGAGCAAGGAACAATATTTCCCCTCTACATAATTCATGCCGTGTTTGACTTTTAACGGTGGTTCTAAATCCTGACGCAAGGCCCCATTCAACACCGTATACCACCGCATCAATTCTTAATACAGTTTTATGAACTGCATCAGTCCTATGTATTTATATAATTTATAATAAAAATTCCAGACTGTAATTTAGTAACATATTTCCCCCCAGGGATTGAATATGACTCAAAGATCACTCTTGGGCATGTTTTTATTGACAGCAGAGATCAACTTCATCTCATTTCACCAAACTTCTCAACTGAGGACACACATTTGTTCATTTTCTCAGTATAAAAGTATGAGATTGAATCTGTGCCGTTTGTTTCAACAGATTACACATTATTTATTTAACGAGAGGGGATTCTACTTTAGTTATTGGACTAGAATAATATCCGGCTGGACCTCAACCTTCTTGCCTATAGCTTAATGTACCGTACAGTAGTATCAGTAGGTTGATCTATGCAATCCTCAATAACCAGTGACACATGTTGGCATGGATCATTTGTCTGACTTTTAAGGATGGTCTCACATTTCGGAGAGTCTGAGGGGCGAGGGGTGGAAAAGGACATGTCAAAACGGGGATGTACTGTGTGTCCACCTCCATAAATGCGATCATAAATCAGCTGTCCGCCGGCTACCCACTCCACCCTGCTGTCAGTCCCTTACTGGGCCAGGAATTCAGGCTCCAAGAAGGTTGTCATAGATCTTCATAAGAGAGAGAGTCCATCTTTCAGTCCATGAAACGAATTCCATGTGCCGTCCAGGCCTCTACACTCACATCTTTGTCTGTCTCGCCAATGATGAATAGTTAGACGTTTTATACAGGGCAAAGATGGGCACTGTGACAAATGTGGCATATTTTTTGGAACGACGTGACCTCTGAGTAACATGCTTCTCTTACTCACACACACACACACACACACACACACACACACACACACACGCACATAGCTGATTTTGTCATGGTAAACACTTTGACAGTGGAGTGACTGGATGGCCTGCAGTGTGCACACTAGTTCTGTGTCTACGATTATTCATGTTTTACTTTCACGCTGTAAGATACATATATTGATCATATCATTTGAACAAATAGTAGGGATGAATTAAAGTATAGGTAACTCATATAGAGGATAAGATACAACATTTAAACAGATAGCTATGAGATTTGCCGTTATGAATGGGATATTACAATTGCCTGGCTACCCAGACTCCTTGCTCCACCCAAACGCTATGCCACGCCCAGGGACAATTTTTGTTGTTGTTGCGAACAACAGAGCAACGGAAGACTATTGTGAGTCGTCAGGCAAATACCACAATGCTTAAACTCACTAATTTCTCAACTCAAATGAAAACAGGGAAATTAACTAGTAAAATATTTGACATTATTTGTACACTACCGTGTGTATACAGTTTAAGTCGGAAGTTTACATACACCTTAGCCAAATACATTTAAACTCAGTTTTTCACAATTCCTGACATTTAATCCTAGTAAAAATTCCCTGTCCCATAATGTCAAGCAAAGAGGGACTGAGTTTGAAAGTAGGCCTTGAAATACATCCACAGGTACACCTCCAATTGACTCAAATGATGTCAATTAGCCTATCAGAAGCCTCTAAAGCCAGGACATAATTTTCTGGAATTTTCCAAGCTGTTTAAAGGCACAGTCAACTTAGTGTATGTAAACTTCTGACCCACTGGAATTGTGATACAGTGAGTTATAAGTGAAATAATCTGTCTGTAAACAATTGTTGGAAAAATTACTTGTGTTATGCACAAAGTAGATGTCCTAACCGACTTGCCAAAACTATAGTATGTTAACAAGAAATTTGTGGAGTGGTTGAAAAACGAGTTTTAATGACTCCAACCTAAGTGTATGTAAACTTCTGACTTCCTGTAGATATTTGAAATTATACAGTTGTTGAGTTTTCTTGGGATGGGTAATGATTATGTAGCCTAATTAATAGAGACCTACGCATGTAAATCTCATCAATGCACATATCTCAAGTTAGGGCTTTTCTTTCTTAATCAAGCAAGCAAAATGAATGCATGAAATCCCAAGCCAATGATGTATTACTAATAACCAAATAGCACATCAACGTAATTTTCAACTAACCGTAAAAACAATCAACTTCAGATTGAAGTGAAGAACAAGTTCACAACAAAACAATTTCTGCACTGTGTAAAATATACTCATGTTTCCAAATGTTCCCTGAGAGAAAGTATCCACCCAGCATTACTCCATGAGCATGACATGTTGAAAAAGATACGTAGATAATCCACATGGCCTGATCCAATTAGTGTGTTGATTTGAACGGAGAAATAGATATACTGACCCAACAGCAGTGACCCTGGGAGCGCATAGCACCATCTGCAAAATGGGTCACACAATCAGGTCCCTGGTGTATTCTATTGATGTAGCTGTACAAATACCTTGCAATAGTTTGCTGCCTAACGTAATACAGATGTTTTCCGGGAACTCTGTGGCATGTTTTGATGAGGTTTGATCCAAACGTAGGGCTGTATAGAGCTGTAGGGCTGTATGCAATGCAATGGCACATCTATGACAGTTTAACTCCATACACAAGGGGTCATAGTTTACCTTCCATACCAACTATATACCGACAACAGGCAACCCAGCCCCAGACTCAGGACTGTTCCAAGTCTCAAAATATTGCTTGTGAAAGTTGTATATAGTGTATAAAATTGCACACTGTGGCTAACATTTGTTTTTTATTTGAACAAAAAAAGGACTGTCTGAAACACTCAACCACACACAGAAACATAACCACACACTGTACATTCTATTCCCACTCACCCAAACACACTCCCAGGAACCAAAAACAAATGGACCGGGACATAATGCACCTGCCTTGTGATTTAGCCTGTGTAGACTAGGTCTGGCTCCTCTCTCACCCACACATGCCTCCCAGGCAGCTGACTCCGGGCTTCTGGACAGCACCGTGCTCCACTCCACCAACATCCTTTCCTGTGACAGCAGCATCAGTTGTTTCTGTTGGCTAACGCCTGCATGGTCTATTTTCCCCTTCCATCTGGGGCCAGGTTCTATAGAGCCTTTACGTTAGAGCCAGCTTTAAACCATCTCCCAGCCATCTGTGAAATGTCTCTGCAGATAGACTGAAACATTTGATTTGCAATGTGTCTGGAGTTGTTGGTCCTATGATTGGGGAACATCGAGAAGTGATGTACATATGGAAACTGACAGCAGGCGTCGATGAGCAAGACTGTAGTGAGATTTACACTCATTTAACCCTTTTTTGTTTTGTAAACTTTCAGTAACTGCTCCAACATTAACGAGCTCTCACTCCTTTGTGCTTGAGTAACTTAATTCACTTAATTTAGTTTGAAGCTATTTCAATGGTTGACAAACTGTTGTTGTTTTCAAACCAGGTGTTTTCTTGTGGGTCGATAATGCATTCCATGGACCGAATAGTTTGCACATGGAGTCCGTTCCACGTGCGTTGCATGTGTAGGCTGCACTGTAGGCTACGCACAGCATGTTCAATAGGTGATGAAAAGTCACTACACATTCATTGGGATGACTGCATCCCAAAATGGATGACCTGGGGACAGATTTGAAGCAAGTGGGTGGTGAGGTGACAGACTATAGTATGTGTGAAACACCGGAGGATGGTGACACCTTAATTGAGGAGGACAGGCTCGTGGTAATGGCTAAAGTGGAATCAGTGCAATGGTATCAAACACATGGTTTCTATGTGTTTGATGCCATTCTATTTGTACCGTTCCAGCCATTATTATAAACTGTCCTCCCTTCAGCAGCCTCCACTGGTGTGAAAATAGACGTGTAGTGTAACTGTCTAAAGGAGCAGGGTTGAATAAAGTGCAACAACAACACTAGCTTCACAATCAATCGCACTGATTGGAGGGTTATTGATGTATGAAGGACGATTCACAACTTGCCACATCGATTACAAACGAATGACTAAATACACCCCTTTCCATATGTAATTCATTTAATGAATACACAAATGTGCAATTATGTTCGTATAAGCTTATTCCTTGCTTGATGATATAACCACAGAACTTAAGGAAATAACACGTGCGCTAGTCGTGATACACGGAGACGTCAGTAGTGATTTTTGAATAGGGAAACAGTAGTAAAGGTGTAAAGGTGTAATTAAAAAGGCTTTGTAGTGACTCAACACTACACATGGCTGTTGTAGGATTGAGTAGGCACACAGCAGTAGGTCTGCAGATCAAAGTAGTAATTCAGTAGTGACCATGTAGGAATTGTGTAGGTTTAAAGTAGTAGATACTCAAACACAGTGGTCATTAAGGGAGAATTATGTAGTGATTTTTATAGGAAATACGTAGTGTTCTCCAGTAGTGAAACATCCCAATGTATCATTCGCAAGTACTTAAATATGTCACGTTCTTTCAAAATCGAACCCATAAGCAGACCAGGACAAGGAGCGTAGGAAGAAGGTGAGTATTTATTTACAAGTGAATGTGAATGGGTAGATATATCCAGGTGGCGTAGCGGGCAGCGGAGGTGAATTGAAGGGAGTAAATAGGTGAATCCAATGGAGTAGCGGAATCCTCCGTCGACCAGGCGGGAATGGGGTGAATGATCCGGGTGAGTAACTGAAGGCAAAACAAACGGAGGTAAGTTCAAGGCAAGCAATACGTAAAACAAAACAACAAAACAAATACTATCCAACTTGAGTCTGATACTATGGCACAACATACTGTTCATGGCTAACGATCCGGCAGGGAATGGATGTCAGGTCAGAGCTTTTGAAGGGGAGAGGTGATGATCAGGACAGGTGTGCAGATTACTGATGGGATACAGGTGCGGGTGAACATCAATCTCCCAACAAGCTAATTCCCCCGGCAACCAGACAGGGTGCGTTCCAGGACACCGGAAACACACTCCAGGACAGAAACACAGGCAAACACAGACTCAGGAAGCGGGATTCGTGACAAAATAACTACATAAATCACTACTGGTTTACTACAGATCTCAAAAGCAAGGTTTTGTAGTTTTGTAGCTCTTATGTAGTACTGATGAGTAGTAATTCTGTACTAACAACTGAACAGCACATCTTCTCAATAGAAATGATGAGATGTTAAAGTAGACGTTTAAAATGGACTACTACGACTGATCTCATTCAAAAGTCCAGGTCATCATCCCAAATGGCACCCTATTCCCTAGTTAAGTAGTGCACTATGTGGGGAATAGGGTGTCATTTGTGACGCATGTCTTATCCAGAATGAGCGGAGTTCCTAAATAGTCAGGGAGGAAATCACACGAGACCAGAGCAGTAACACGACTAAACGGGTCTGACTTGGATTTCATGGATATATGAATAAATAATGTAATTGTTCATTAGCTTTGGTGTTTAATGATTTGTTGTAATTGCTTGCTTGGGTTACTGAAGCCTAATCACGAAAAAAAAAAATTTCACCCCCAAAAATTAGTACGTCATTATTCAGATGTGAACAGGGATGTACTGGAACTGTGGTTTTCTGTTTGTCTTAATTTACATCAACATATATTAATAAGTTGTATTTGCTCCATTTCTTTTCCATCTAAAAATGATGACAAATGCATACCGCAAGGGGAAGCTGACAGTTCTAGGCCAACAATGAAGCATTATCTCACCCAATAATTAAAAAAAACACTATAAAACAGAAAAATGCATTTGGTGAAATTTGTCACAGGGGTTTTCTGAGAGACAAATATCTCTGTCAACCGTAACAATACCTTTTCCACACTGTCACATTATGAGTGTGTTCCATTTGGATCAAATGATGTAAGTCCTATAAAAAATATATTCCGCACATCTCATCCATGAAAATGGATGTCTGGGTGGAGTGGATGGGACTGGACACCTGACGGTCTTTTGTTTCTCTCTGTCAGTGCACAGCAGTCAGCTCTATCCAGATCCAGTCACAAGGCTCCTCCAAGGAAATGAAGACGTCTCACCTAATGGGAAGCCTAATGACTATGGACAGATGGAAGACGGCTCCTTTTCCCACATATATGTTTCACTTTAATGAAGGGACTGCTTGTTGACAGATAACTGTTTGGAGAGGGGAGAGAGGGAGAGAGTGCGATCTGTCACTGTGCTGATTTTATTCTCCACCGCCTGTGGATTTGGGCTTGTAACACTCAAGGCTGAAATGTAGGTTTTGTGAAAATATTATTTGATATAATACACTCACGGTACAGTACATGTTAATGCCTGTTTGTGGTTAGTGATTTGCTCAAGCCAGTAGTCATGGTTTTTAATACAGTGTGTGTGAGCGCCCGCACGCTCCCATGTTCATGTGTGACTGGCGTATGTGTCTGTGCTTGTGCTTCCGTGCTTTGTGTGAGTCTTTGTGCTTGTGTCTCATGTCCAATGTGGATGTTTGTGACTAGCAATGGGCTACAGTCATTTTCCCCTTCATAAACACCAGGTCAATAACCCCGCTAGGATCCCTGCTCCCAACCAGACTGGTTAGATGTCACAGTGTGTAAAAATAGAAGCTGGCAATTCATCGCATCCAATTTTATGAAGTAATATCGAGACTGGAACAACACATTGGAGAGCTGGGGAAGATTGGTGGTCCACCAGTCAGATATTTAGCTCAGCCTTGCTATACAATTGATACCTGCTGTCGGGTGTCAAAAAAGTTTCCAAAAACATGTCATCTTTTACCACCTCCATGAGAGCTCAATAACCAACATCAACAGCTAAAGTTTTATTTTAAAGCTCGTCTTGTTCTTGACTTCTCCAAGACATATCTTGCGTATCTTGTTCCTAATGCATCAGATGTTTTAGTTCCTTAGATAAAAATATGGCGGTCAATTAAAAACGGTACGAAATATTCGTTGTCGTTGTGTTGTTTCCCTTCAGGAACATAACAAGCAAGGTGTACTGATCAAACCTATCAAGACCTTGGAGAGCTTGGTCAACCATGGACTCACTTATAGTAGGAGTAGTATAAAATTGTCCAGTAGCACTCCCTGCATGCGGTGACAAGCTGCAGTCAGACCTGGGAAACTGCAGTGCGCCACAATTGTCATCATTGAAAAATGGAGACTCAGTGGAGACGGGACAGAAATAGCAGGTGGGCTACCACGCAAAAATAAGTGGCACATGTTGTCTTTCAGGGGTTGTTCCTACGTCTCCGACTGGGCAGGGCACCATCAATCACCAGTCTGTCCCCCCCATCAGGGGCTCTGTTCATACACTGACCCCGCCCAGTCGGGTCGCTCTTAACTTCAAAGATGTATAGGGGGGTTGAGGGGTGTGTCAGGGAGGTACTCCGCCCATTTTCTCAGGAAAGTCCTATAAGTCACACATACAACTTTGTTTACAGTTTTGATTCTATTGTGCCTTTGACTAGATCAAGTGTATTTTACATGTGAGACGGACTTTGAGTGAGGGGGTTTAAGGCAGTTTGCAAAGCAAAACATGAATTGAAAAGATATACTTTTTGTTGTGTGTAACATCTGAAACCTAGTTTCGGTCTATTACTTACATGCTGTGCAGCAGGCAATGGATTGGAGTGGCATCTTCAGTGAGGGACTCTCCCTCAGTAACCCAACTTTGTTTACAGTTCTTGTTGTTATGGGGTCTTTGAAATACTGGATCAAGTGTATTTTAGGAGTGAGAGGGACAGCTTGAATTGAAAAAAAATGTGCGTTGCTTTAAGTGCAACATTTGAAGTACAAGGTGAAATTAATTTTAGTGGCATCATCTGTAAATGCTAGCTTAATGATGTCATAGTCTGTGGTGCACAGAAAGTTCAATCTGTACAAAGAGTTCAAACCAGCGCTTTCTACAGCTAATCCAGCCAAATACCTGACAGTGTCAAAAGCAGTAAAGTTAATATTTTCTACCCACTAAGGCACAAAAGGTTGCTCAACAACAGCATTCTGTCAATATATGGGCATTATCTCCTCACAGACAAAAGTAAAAACCTATTTTCAGCAAAAATAATGAAGATTTTTCTCTGAAGATCTGTATGTTATTAATTCATAGTATTTACCATTTCCAACGTTTCAATAATAAATACTAAAAAGAAGACACCAGCCTTTCTACAGTCAATATCTAAAAATAAGCCCCTTCCAAGTCCATCCTCACTCCCCATGTTATATGTGAGAAGAACCGTTGTGACGAGAAAAAGGGAAATGTCATGATTTCTGCCATGAAGTAGCCTCACCCCATGGAGCGAGATAGAGAATGGAGTGGTGGCATCACCGCATGCATAATTCATGAGTGTAAATTAACCCTGAGTGGGGCTGTTCCATCAATCAGGGAAGATGCCATAACAGGGTGCAGGCTGGGGGTGCAGGCAGGGCCAGGCCGAGGGGGCGAGGGGCCTGAAGTATCGAGGGTGGTGGTTGGAGGTTGGAAGGGGTAGGGTGGTTTGTCAAGGGGAGTGTAGCACCGACCCATGTGTCATAACTCGCTCCTAGAATTAGCCACCCACCATTTCAACAGGTGGCCTCTACAGTAATGTATGGCATGTGGGTAGGCCCAGACTAACGGGCTTGAATTTGAAGGAGCAAACTGGGCCACTTTGAACGCAACAGCAGACATACGACTGGGCTGTCTGGATCCCCCATAACAAAGAGAATACTTGCCGTACTTTCTAAAACCATTTGAACACAGTGACATTTTTGTGATGTGTTATGGTATCAACGAAAGGCCTTATAGTGGAGGATTTCAATGTGAGCATTAATCTGAGCACAAATGCCTATCTGGTGCTGAGCTACATTTTTAGAAATGAATTCCTTTAAAAACAAATTAAATGTATTTGTGTATTTATTTTTTTATTTCCCCCCCACACTGTTGTGAAACGCAGGAAAATATTTTATTGATTGCCTTACAGCCAGCTATGTGGGGCACTTACTAGAGAGGCCTTTTTGCACCTGTGATACATTTATTCTGGATTCTGCAAGAGCAATTCTTATGTAACAAAAGGAGAAAGGGAAAAAAACATTAAACAAGAGCAAACAAAAAGCTATACTTGCTGTTTTAAGGAGACCCACGAGAGCGTCCATTTTGGCTTCACTGGGTGCAATGACACACATGCTGTACATGTGTGAATTCCCTGCATGTTCTTTGTATGCTACCAATTATTCGTTTATCACAGTGCTACAGGGTGCTGTATTCTATAATATCCTGTGAAGATAGATTACATTTGAAGATATTACATGATGTTTGGCCTACAGTATACTACCCTCCTTCAGGTTTTTGCCTCAATCAATATAGTACGAGTAAGTTCCATCAAAGGCACGATAAACTATAGTTCCTGCATACAAGTCACATTAGAGATTCAAAGCATTATCCAATGGAGAGAAAGGCTATTAACTAGGTTTTCTGGGACAGAGTCCAAGTCTGATCAGAATTCTGGTGTGGTTAAATCCCCACAAGAGTTCCTCAAACTAGGCTGGCTCTTTCTTCCGACAGACAAAACGCGGACACAGACATAATGATGTTAGCCACGATGGTCTTACGTGGATGGCTGTTTGTTTAACTGCATATTCATTGGCTGTTTGTTTAACTGCATATTCATTGGCTGTTTGTTTAACTGCATATTCATTGGTTGTTTGTTTAACTGCATATTCATTGGCTATGTGTTTAACTGCATATTCATTGGCTGTTTGCTGATAAAACTGGTGGAAACCTCTCGGAGCCACCACTGATGAATTGCCATGGAGCTTTTGGCGAAGACCTTTGTTTAATTTTCTCCACCTTGGCACGCCATGCGTTAGAGTGTATTGGGTAAATTGACTTTGAAAAACGGCTGTGGCCATTTGGCCTGTGGTACACAGTGACATACACAGATGTTAAAATCTGCTTTTGATGGAAATGGGGATGCATGAAAGAGGGATCATTTTTGTGCTCTTACTCCCAAACATTATTGTCCAATTGATGACGATAGTCCAATGTACACAGCTCAGGTGTAATACTTTGTTTCCCTCGTATTTCTCTATTTAGGTCATGCAACAGTTGGGCTTCGGTGAGACGGAAAGTTGTCATAATCACTCACCACATTGCACTCACCGACATAAAGGATTCAACAACAATACTTTGAAAATCACCTTGCTCTTTTTTTTCATATATTTTATATACATTTTGTCAATGATGGGTTCATTGGAAAGTGTCCAAAAACCTACAGTGTGCACTGTATATACTTGGTATTACATAGACAGGTGCAATGTTCTTACAGTGTACTGTATCTCCACTGTACGTTTGTTGCAAATCCTTGACATTTTTCTGTAACTACATTCCAGATTCAACCACAAGTTAAAAGTGAAATTACAGGCTACATACACTGAGTGTACAAAACATTAGGAACACCTGCTCCCAGGTGAAAGCTATGATCCCTTTTTGATGTCACCTGTTAAGTCCACTTCAATAAGTGTAGATGAAGGGGAGGAGACAGGTTAAAATAAGGATTTTTAAGCCTTGAGACAATTGAGCCAACTTGACACAACTGTGGGAAGCACTGGAGTCAAGATGGGCCAGCATCCCTGTGGAATGCTTTTGACACCTTGTAGAGTCCTTGCCCCGACAAATTGAGGCTGTTCTGAGGGCAAAAGAGGGTGCAACTCAATATTAGGAAGGTTTTCCTGATGTTTTGTACACTCAGTGTATGTGGCTACCATGTAACTACATAGATACAGTATTAGCGACAACGTGGGAGACAATCTAAAGATACATTCGTTTTTAACCAGCGCCTGTGAGTAAAAGTTGAGGAATTCTTCACTTGTTTATTTATTCAAACTGTCAATAAAATGTAGAAATTAAAACCATTCACCCTAAAATCTAAACAGATGACACATACTTCAAAGAAAGTCAGTGACCAAGCAAAGACAACTGGGATAGAGAAACATTGGAAGACGTTCAATAACATTGAAACCCATGAAAGTCCTGGCCCGGGCCGGCCTGTGCACTAGCCAATGCCAACAGCCTTTCGAAGGTTTTGATTTGCGCCGTCATAACTCAACCGTTGCCCACATTAATCTATGAGCGAGACTGGGGGCACAGCATTCATTCTCTGGACAGGCCTCTTTACGCAGGCGTCCATCTGCCCAAGAAGCAGGGCACGGAGTTCAACACATGGGCTTACGTCCCAAATGTCACCCTATTCCCTATCTGGCGCACTTCTTTTGATACGGCTCTGGTCAAAGTAGAGCACTATGTAGGGAATAGGGTGCCATTTGGGATGTCGGCATGGTCTAATTACCCTAAAACCAGCTGGTGAAAGAGGGCAAGTATCCTGCTTTTGCTCTGTGGAGTTCTTTCTTATCTTGTGCATTTAGCCAGCTCTGCCAACATGACTTTACACAGGGCCCAGATGGAACAGTGTGTGTCAACATCTTGAGCTCCATTCATCCTGTGGTCTTCTTTATTGAATGGCCATGGGCTTCAATGCCAATCAGTATGGCCTGCGTCTGACGATGGCACAGCTCCGATACAAAAGGACATATGCCTGTCCACTGCGGCAACGTATAGATTTCCCTTCTTTGTGGTTGATTTGTCATGGTGTATGAAACTCGTGACATTGATACTATATTGAACTGAGTTACTTCCTTAATTGAACTGAGAAGACTCAAAAGGAGATGTTGAGCAAATTGAGCTTTAACACACATGCTGATTCAACGGCCCTCCAAGGCTAGTTAAGCAGCACTCTGGATTGGAGATCTAGACATGACATAACCCTGATGTGTTCCTAATGGCGCCAGCGGGCCTGTCCCTCTATCTGGAGGGGATGTGAAAACGGTCATATCAGTGGCTGGCCTCCAACTGATAAGACATGTAGTGGTGGATCACTCAGGGCTTTGACACAGTGAATGAAAGAACTTGACATGAATGTGCGCACAATGGTACTGACAATCAGCTATGGCTTTACAGGGGTGTTTTACAGATGCCACTCTCACCAACATGTTCCACACGGCTCTTATCTATCAATCAATCAAATGTATTTATAAGCCCTGTTAACATCATCAGATATACAGAAACCCAGCTTAAAACCCCAAACAACCCCCAAACAACCCCAAACAGCAATGCAGATGTAGAAGCAAGGTAGCTAGGAAAAACTCCCTAGAAAAGGCAGGAAGCTAGGAATAAAACTAGAGAGGAACCAGGCTCTGAGGGGTGGCCAGTCTTCTTGGAGATTACAAGAGTACATGGCCATTTTAAGGCCAGATTAAGGTCAGGTTTCTCTAGGCGCAGGCAGAACAGTTGAAACTGGAGCAGCAGCATGACCAGGTGGACTGGGGACAGCCAAGAGTCATCAGGCCAGGTAGTCCTGAGGCATGATCCTAGGGCTCAGGTCCTCCTGGAGGGGAAAGAGAGAGAGAGAATTAGAGGGAGCATACTTCAATTCACACAGGACACCAGATAAGACAGGAGAATTACACCAGATATAACAGGCTGTACCTAGCCCCCCGGCACATAGACTATTGCAGCATAGATACTGTAGACTGAGACAGCGGTGGGTCAGGGGACACTGTGGCCCCGTCCGCCGATACCCCCGGACAGGGCCAACCAGGCAGGATATAACCACACCCACTTTGCCAAAGCACACGCCCCCACGCCACTAGAGGGATATCAACAGACCACCAACTAACTATCCTGAGACAAGTCTAAGTATAGCCCACGAAGATCTCCTCCACCGCATGAGCCCAAGGGGGCGCTAAACCGGACAGGAAGATCACGTCTGTGACTCAACCCACTCAAGTGATGCACCCCTTCTAGGGACAACATGAAAGAGCACTTGTAAGCCAGTGACTCAGCCCCTGTAATAGGGTCAAACGCAGAGAATTCCAGTGGAGAGAGGGGAGCCGGCCAAGCAGAGACAGCAAGGACAGTTCGTCGCTCCAGTGCCTTGCCGTTCACCTTCACACCCCTGGGCCAGACTACACTCAATCATAGGACCTACTGAAGAGATGGGTCTTCAGTAGAGACTTAAAGGTTGAGACAGAGTCTGCGTCTCTCATATGGATAGGCAGACCATTCCATAAAATGTTGTTCTATAGGAGAAAGTCCTGCCTCCAGCTGTTTCCTTAGAAATTCTAGGGTCAATAAGAGGGCCTGCGTTTTGTGGCCGTAGCGTACCTGTAGGTATATACGGCAGGACCAAATTGGGGAGAGAGGTAGGAGCAAGCCCATGTAATGCTTTGTATGTTAGTAGCAAAACCTTAAAATCAACCCTAGCCTTAACAGGAAGCCAATGTAGAGAGACTAGCACTGGAGTAATATGATCGTATTCTAGCAGCTGTGTTTAGCACTAACTGAAGTTTATTTAGTGCTTTATTCGGGTAGCCGGAGAGTGGAGCATTGCAGTAGTCTAATCTAGAAGTGAAAAAAGCATGGATTAGCTTTTCTGCATCATTTTTGGACAAAAAGTTTACAATTTCTGCAATGTTAAGAAGATGGAAAAAAAGCTGTCCTTGAAATAATCTTGATATGTTCGTCAAAAGAGAGATCAGGGTCCAGAGTAATGCCAAGGTCCTTCAGTTTTATTTGAGATGACTGTACAATCATCAAGATTAATTGTCAGATCCAACAGCAGATCTCGTTGTTTCTTGAGACCTATAACTAGGGCCCTATTGAATAACACACTGCTGCTATGTCATGGTTATGACAGCCTAAAGACAGCAGGTTCAAGTAGTACGGTATCTGATGGATTAACAGTGTGCAATTCTAGTTAGGATATATTTGTTTGGTGTGTTCTGTTCCCCTGTCCGTAAAGAAAGGGAGATAGAGATATATATACACACACACACACGTAACAAACGAAAGAGGTCATTGTTGTCGTTATTGTTGTTAATGCAAGATAACACTATTTTCTTACTTTACTCTGTTTTGTCCGAGTTTAAAAGTAAAACATTTACCGCCGCCCAGTTCCTTATGTCTGAAACACAGGCTTCCAGGGAGGGCAATTTTGGGGCTTCACCATGTTTCATCGAAATGTACAGCTGTGTGTCGTCCGCATAGCAGTAAAAGTTGACATTGTCTTTTCCGAATGACATCACCAAGAGGTAGAATATGTAGTAAAAACAATAGTGGTCCTAAAACGGAACCTTGAGGAACACCAAAACATACAGTTGATTTGTCAGAGGACAAACCATCCACAGAGACAAACTGATATCTTTCCGACAGATAAGATCTAAACCAGGTAAGAACTTGTCCATGTAGACTAATGAGGGTATCTAATCTCTCCAAAAGAATGTGGTGATCGATGGTGCACCTAGGCCTAGGAGCACGAGGACATATGCAGAGTTTTGGTCTGACACATTAAAAGGTCATTTACCACCTTCACAAGTGCAGTCTCAGTGCTATGATGGGGTC
Source organism: Salvelinus fontinalis (assembly GCF_029448725.1). Classification (NCBI taxonomy): domain Eukaryota; kingdom Metazoa; phylum Chordata; class Actinopteri; order Salmoniformes; family Salmonidae; genus Salvelinus; species Salvelinus fontinalis. Next base: position 9,681,156 of record NC_074691.1, on the reverse strand, counting down.
TAAAACCAGACTGAAGCATTTTGTACACAATATTTTTCTTCATGAGTTTTTTTTTTAATTGAGCGGAATGGGAGATTCATTAGAAGCCAATTTTAGTTTTTTTTAAACATTTTCCAGGTTAAGGTTTGGCTTTTTCAAGAGAAGCTTTATTACTGCCATTTTTAGTGAGATTGGTAAACATCCGGTGGATAGGGGGCCATTTATTATGTTGAACATAGGAGGGCCAAGGACAGGAAGTAGCTTTTTCAGTAGTTAAGTTTGAATAGGGTCCAGTATGCAGCTGACGGTTTAGAGGCCATGACTATTTTTTGAATGTGTCAAGAGATACAGGATTAAACAACTTCAGTGTCTCCATTGATCCTAAATCCTGGCAGTTCTGTGCAGCTGAGCTTTGGATTCAAAGAGGAGTCCGTAATTTGCTTTCTAATGATCTTTCCATCGAAGACGTTCATGAATTTATCACTGCTGAGGTCAAAGCTATCCTCTCTTGTTGAATGCTGCTTTTTAGTTCACTTTGCGACAGTATCAAAAATACATTTTGGATTGTTCTTATTTTCCTCAATTAGGTTGGAAAAATAGGATGATCGAGCAGCAGTGAGGGCTCTTCGATATTGCACGGTACTGTCTTTCCAAGATAGACGGAAGACTTCCAGTTTGGTGGAGCACCATTTCTGTTCCAATTTTCTGGAAGCTTGCTTCAGAGCTCGGGTATTTTCTGTATACCAGGGAGAAAATATCGTGTGACAAATGTTTTTTTATAGGGGTGTGACTGCATCTAGGGTATTACGCAAGGTTAAAATAACATCCTCAGTTAGGTGGTTAACCGATTTTTGTACTCCGACATCCTTGGGTAGGTAAGAGGGAGTCTGGAAGGGCAACTAGGAATCTTTGGGTTGTCCGAGAAGTTATAGCACAGCTTTTGATGATCGCTGGTTGGGGTCTGAGAAGATTATTTGTTGCGATTGCAAATGTAATACAATTCTGGTCCGATAGTCTAGAATTATGAGGAAACACATTTAGATCCAGGGTATGACTGTAGCAATGAGTAAGTCGGGAGACATGTTGGACAAAACCCAATGAGTCGATGATGGCTCCGAAAGCCTTTTGGAGTGAGTCTGTGGACTTTTCCATGTGAATATTAAAGTCACCAAAAAGTTGAATATTATCTGCCATGACTGCAAGGTCCGATAGGAATTCAGGGAACTCAGTGAGGAATGCTGTATAGGGCCCAGGAGACATGTAAACAGTAGCTATAAAAAGGGATTGTGTAGGCAGCATAGATTTCCTGACTAGAAGCTCAAGACGAAAACGCAGTCATTTTTAATTGATTTTTTTTTTATTGAAATTTGCAGTCAAAAATGTTATTAACACCTAGTGTAACCAGGAGGAGAGGCCTCATTTATCACAGTAAATGTATCAGGCTTGAGCCATGTTTGTCAGGCCAATCACATCAAGATTATGATCAGTGATTAGTGCATTGACTATGACTGCCTTGGAAGTGAGGGATCTAAGATTAAGTAAGCCTATTTTGAGATGTGAGATATTACATTCTCTTTCAATAATGACAGGAATGGAGGTCTTTATTCCAGTGAGATTGCTAAAGGCGAACAGTGCCATGTTTTGTTTTTCTCAACCTAGATCGAGGCACAGACACGGTCTCAATGGGGATAGCTGAGCTGACTACACTGACTGTGCTAGTGGCAGACTCCACTAAGCTGGCATGCTGGCTAACAGCCTGCTGCCTAGCCTGCACCCTATCTCATTGTGGAGCTAGAGGTGTTGGAGCCCTTTCTATGTTCGTAGATAAGATGAGAGAAACTCTCCAGCTAGGATGGAGTCCATCACTCCTCAGCAGGCCAGGCTTGGTCCTGTTTGAGGGTGAGTCCCAGAAAGAGGACCAATTATCTACAAATACTATCTTTTGGGAGGGGCAGTTTTCAACCAGTGATTGAGTTGTGAGAGACTGCTGTAGAGCTCATCACTCCCCCTAACTGGGAGGGGCCAGACACAATTACTCAATGCCAACACATCTTTCTAGCTGATTTACACGCTGAAGCCATGTTGTGCTTGGTTACCTCTGACTGTTTTATCCTAACACCGTTGGTGCCGACGTGGATAACAATATCCCTATACTCTCTACACTCGCCAGTTTTAGCCTTAGCCAGCACCATCTTCAGATTAGCCTTTACGTCGGTAGCTCTGCCCCCTAGTAAACAGTGTATGATTGCTTGATGATTCTTTTTAGGTCTAATATTGCAGATAATGGAGTCGCCAATGACTAGGGTTTTCAATTTGTCAGAGCTAATGGTGGGAGGCTTTGGCGGCTCAGACCCCGTTACGGGTGGAGGAGAGACCTGAGAAGGTCTCTGACTCTGACTAGTAGCTTAATAGGGAGAACCGGTTGACAGGGGTGGAGGAGAGACCTGAGAAGGTCTCTGACTCTGACTAGTTGCTTAATAGGGAGAACCGGTTGACAGTTTCTGTCGGCTGAATGAGCTACACCGGATGAGCATGCCGAAAGCATTTCTTTCAAGAAGCCTTGAGAAAATTGTCCGGATGCGGGGACTGTGAGGGGGGATTTACACTACTATCTGTACTTACTGGTGACGCAGACGCGGTTTCATCCTTTCCTACACATCCTTTCCTTGCCCTTGCCTAATGATTGCATCTGAAGCTGTGCTTGCGACAAGGCTATCCTCACCATAAGGCGATAGTTCTCCTGTATATTATGAGTACAGCGACTTCAATTAGATGGCATACTGTTAATGTTACTACTTAGCTTTGTCGCCTGGTGGAGGTCCTGTAGAACCATGTTCGAATAAAGTGTCCAGGGTGAAAAAGTTGAATGAAACAAAAAAACGAAGACGTTGCTAAATGCATTTAAGGGAAAAACCGAAGAGTTTGGCAGATAGCCAAGTAGCAACAAACAGCACAACAGCATGGCGACAAGTCCGGAATTTGAGTGCGTCAGCCATTGTACTTGTCAAATGGCTGACGGACTTTGTGGTTTCAATACCTTGGATATTATAATATCTGACAAAGTTCTGGACATTTTTGATAACATCTACAAAAAGAAGTGGTGTAATCCCTGATAAAATGTCCCTTCTGACAACTGATCATTGATTTAATATCCAGAGGGGTATACTGCCGGTAATATGAAAGTGGCTACCCTTTCAGCCAGGTAAATTTCAATGGCAACGAATTCTTCAGAACTAACCTGAGGGGTATCCTACGAAGCAGATTTAAGGAGTTATCGAGGTAACTTTGGTAAACTCTGAGTTCAACTCGGGATAACCAGTACCAGAAAAGTAACTAACATTTTAGCCAGGTACATTTCTATGGCAACAAATCCTTCAGAACTAACCTGCTCCGAGGCAGGCTAACTCCACTTACACTGAATGAAATGAGCCGTCAGTTGAGGACCAATGAAATCCGATTCCCTCCCTCTTGCAAGATTGCATCATCATCCCCTTCATTTGAAGAAGACGACTGATTCAATATTTTATTAATAAAATGTTTTTTTGGTGTAAAAAAATTGTAATGTTAAAATATATCACATTACACGTGTGATGACAAAATGCATTTTAAACTTCACGCAATGCACACTTTTTATGACTTAATAGTTTAAAAATTTCGATAGAAGTGGGGGAAAAGCTGCTGTGCACATTAATAAGCACACTAAAGCACATCAAAGAAGACATTAACTCCAAGTAATAAAAGAAAGATGGCAATTCTTGTAGCCTATTTCACAACATAGCCTGCTGAATTTGCAATAACATTTCTTTCATGTTAATTTGTCAAAAATGAAAAAGTGGCACTGACTCGCCCGTGGGCAGATGATTCAGCAGTCTCAATGAAAAGTTTGGCATTTGACTAGCCACGTGCGACATGCTCGCGCAGTTACAAGCCAGCTAGATTTAGCGGCAGGTGGACACAATGTCCACCTTCGTAGTACGGATGAAACTGCGCTGGAATGTGTTGCTAACTGAAGCTAGCTAATTTCAGAAAAGCCTGGGGACATCTAGCTACTACGTAAGTAGTATGGCCTACCTCTCTGGGCTCTCAGATAAGACAGTTGCGTCTATTGTTGTTTGAACCACAAACAAAGCGTCCTCCGTGGCGTGTAGCCCCCTTCTACATCAATGGACCCATCATATTAATCAACCGGGTGTGTCAGCCCAGACGGCCAGTACAGAGAAACCCAGTCCCTACAGTTACACTTTTTTTTTTTTTTCTCCATTTAATGAAAACAACACACCATCACACGCACTATGTATTTCCAGAGATGGCTTCAGAGGGGAGAAGAGGGGGTTCAAACAGCAAGCCAGTCATCTGTCACATCAATCAAAGGGGTTGGCCGTCCAGCAATCACTCAGCTAGCTGGTGGTGGCATGGGCATCAATAACAGGGCCTGACAGCAGGCTTGGAGGGGCTGTATACAGAACTGTATAACTCTCTCTCCTCCCCCTGTAGTCTGACCCAAACAGAACAGCTCACTCTCCAGCCGAGGTGCCAGCACTCTTCCACTTATTCAAATTAAGTCACGAAACTCAGTGGGAGTCCCGCTGAGAACAAAAGCAAGGAGGCCCGGACCATGGAAAGCGATTAACATTTCACCGAATTTGGATTGCGAACAGCACCGCCACTGCCATTGTCTTCAGCTAAATGGATGAAGTGTTTGTTTACTCGGTTGTCTCAATAGTCATTAAAATAATAAAACAGGTCTTGGTCCACGGAGGAAATGGAGTTGACGCATTACAATGTTTTTTGTCACTCATGGAACAGTAAATCAAGGACTTGTTAAATCAAATAAAAACAGCCGCCATTAACACTTCAGTTTTCAATCATGGAGGGTTGGAAAAGCCCTCATGTTTCTGGAATTCCTCCAAACAGCAACGGTTAGACCTATTTGTCTATTAGCCTTTTCCATTGCTTTCTAAATTCTCTCTGGCCATCACACAGCAATGCTGTTGAACTCATTTTCTCTGACAAAACTAGATAGTTATTTTATTTACTTAGGGAGAAAATGACAAAATGCATATTACAATATGCAATTACACCTTTGTATGGTTTTCAAAGGTGTAATTGCATATTGTAATATGCATTTTGTACATTTCATGACATTTTATCAGGAAGAGAGTTAACATGCATGCTAACCTTAGCTGCCGTTTGTGTTTCCCAGTAACTGCTCCACTGTGATCTGGGCCAGTAACTGGAAAGGGATTGAAGGACTTCTGTCTAGTCAACTTACACAAAGCTCTGACACACACACTTACCCCACCAGACGTGCCACCAGGGGTCTTTTCACAGTCCCCAAATCCAGATCAAATTCAAGAAAGTATACGGTATTATATAGAGCCATTATTGCATGGAACTCCATTCCATCACATATTATTGCTCAAATAAACAGCAAACCTGTTTTCAAAAGACAGATGAAGCAACACCTCACGGCACAACGCCTCTCCCCTATTTGACCTAGTGGGTATGTTTTGGTAATGATATGTAGGCTACGTATAGCTGCTGCTTTTGCAACAGCTAATGGGGATCATAATAAAATACCAAATACCAAATACTCTAGTCTTCTCCCAGTCCAGTGCACTTTAACTGTGAGTAACCTTGTTCCATTGACAGGCATTGATGAAGTGGTCTTAGGCTCATTGAGGATGCCTCAGGGTTGATGGGCCAGAACAGGACGTGTTACTGTGGCACCTGTGCCTTGTCAAGCATGTAACCCTCCCATTGAGGAGTCATTCGCTACGGCTAAGCCAACAGCCACAGGACCTCACTTTGTCAGAGATTTTCCTGGGCTTTGTCCCCAAACAATGACTTGGGACAGTCTCTTTTAATTGAATTAGAGACTTGGAAAACAATAGACCTAATGCTTCAAATGCTTCCTCAATGGCCATAGAAGGAATTCAACGTTGTTTTCTTCAGCCGTGTGGATAATTTGAAGTTGTGGTAGTAGCTAAAAGCTTTAGCTGCACTGTGCATTTTGCGTACAGGCCAGGAATGAATGGCATAAGGGTTCATCTCGCAAATCCTTTGAGAGGTATTTCAGGGAGATTGCTTCAGAGGTTTCAGACATGCAATTATACATCAACATTATGTTCCTTGGGCTCTTACTCTGGGCCCCTGAATGACATTACAGTTATTGACAGATGCAGCCCCGAACGAATCTTGACGATGATAAAAATAAAAAAAACTCAGTAATTCCTCCTACTCACTGTTCCAGATGGAAGTCATTATTTTCCATTTATTGAATTATGAATGATGGAGCATTGATAATTCTGTAAATAATAAGGCAAATTAATATTCAGTGGAAAACTAGGAGACTAAATATGTCTAGATTTTCTGATGCATTGTAATGGGCACAACAAATTAAATACAATATTAAGATTTTAATGATTTTATGCAAATGGGAAAAAATGAGGCTAGACTGTAGCTATGACATTGATTTCTTGAGAAACTCTTCTTTGTAATACCGCGGCAGGTTACTTATAAAATCAAGCAAATAATGCTCCATAATGCTCATGTGTGCCTCAAATAAAGCAAGGCTTAAACTCATGTGTGCTGCTATGCTCTGCTCTAGAGTTCCCTCTTGAAACACTTATATTTTTATGGGCAGTATTTGCAAATTCCACGAAGGCATTTTTGCTGCCAGATCAGAATTTGTTCCAGATTGTCTCTGAATGTTTTGTCGGAGGACCATTTGGGAGCGGCTATTTAATAACCTCTCCTCCTCCGGCAGACAGGCCAGCCAGGCCAGACCGGGCACTATGGGAGACTGGCCGGCCACTCAGGCCGAGCTATTTGTGTACTCTGGTGGCTCCTTTTTGAAGCTCTGTCTCAAACACACTGACCCCGATCGGGACTCCCTTCCCTGCCGTCTTTGCTAATTAATACACTCATATTAAATTGTCATTAATTAAAGTCACAAAGGTCTTTTCATCTTTTGCAATGAGTCCTTTAATTCCATGTTTCGTATAGTTTTTTCCCTGTTTTTTTTTTTTTTACACTTCATGATTCATAAAACAGGTCCAAAATGACTTTGTGGTGGTAAAAACAATGCTTCTCTTCATCTTTTTTTTCACGCTGCGCCTTCTGATCAATACAGGCTTTGTTCCTTTGATCAGTGAGCCTACAGTATGTATACATGAAGTCCACATTAAACGGATTTTGGTAGTGAACCATAGATATAGCCGGCGGGTGGATCTGAACTTCGAGAGAACACATATGGGGTTAATTAGGCTGAGTTTGCTCCTGGACAGGGTTTAATTGATCCACAATAGAGACCGGCAGAATAGGTGGTCTCAGGCCATTTGGCAAGGCAATTGTGGGCAGCCTCTGAGTTAGCAACATGAAAGTATCAGGTGTTAGCCAGCAAATGATCCGGGAAAGGTGAGGCTGGGATAGCAGCTTGGCTGCTGGCTCCAGCCTTGTGTGTCACTACCACTGTTTACAGATGGAGAGGCAGGGGAGGGTAGCGGTGCATGATCCACACTGCTGTTTAAATACAACTCTCTGCCTTCACACATACACATACTCATAAAAAGCTTGCTTATATTTGTCAATGGAACACAGGCTAAGCAACAAAAGCACATATTGCAAGTTTACTCTTGGTGAACAAATATTTTCAGTAGACCTATGCTGTATTCTTAAGCACATTTTCTAAGCATACATTGTTCTCTGTTTGGATTTTGATGTTATTTCTCCTGACTGGCTTAATTCATACCACGGGACTGTAGAGAGGACAGCAGACAATGTTTGAGGAAGCCACGAACGGACACAGCCTGGTCTCACAGACTAGATGTAACATAGTAAACGCACATCCGGAACACTCAAATTAGTATGATATGTTATGTTTGGTATGGTTACATAAGACAAAGTTATTTAAGATGAAACAAAAGTAGGGTGATTGGTTGGAGTGTATTGGTAGGCATATAACGTAACATCTAGCAACCAAAATGTTGCGTGTTTGAATCTCATCATGAACAACTTTAGCATTTTCGCTAATTAGCAACTTTGCAACTACTTAGCATGTTAGCTAATCCTAACCTTAACTCTTTAACGTAACTCCTAACCTTAACACCTAAAGCCTAACGCTTAGCTAACCTTAGCCATCTAGCTAACCTTAGGGTTAGCCGCTTAGCCACCTCGCTAACATTAGCCACAACCAATTGGAATTCGTAACATATCATACGTTTGCAAATTCATAGCATATCATACCAATTGCATTTCGTAACATATCATACAATTTGGAATTCGTATCATATAATACAAAATGGATGATAGACATCCACAAATGAATACCTACCATACGACATGTAACATATCATGCTAATTGGAGCGTCCCGGATTTACATGTATTATGTTACGTCTACCTCTGAGGCCAAGTTGGACAACGCTGATGCACAGTAATTCAAAACACATACAGTAGCAGGCTGGAATTTTTTCTCATTGTGGTTCGATGTATTTTAAGTCAAATCTGGGTTGAGCCCACATAATATCATACACATGCATGCTGATCTAATGTTGGCTGGTGTTGCATTTGAGGTAAACCTCGTTTTCAGTGAAACAGGATAATATATTCCATGAGGCTTCAACTGAGGTTAAGAGCATGTTCTTGGATCTGGATAACACTCAGTGACAGGAAGTGTAATTTTAAAGCACACCTGTATGATACTGGATGTAAATAGTGCCTTCCTTGGAAATATGTTGTGGTCTTTCATGTCCATGGTAAACATGACAGTGACGCTTTTTGAGACAGACTCTAGCATTAGAAAGTGCTTGCTTGAGGACTGGAAGAGCAATATGTTTCTACACCGCCATACTGATCTGTAAGAAACAGAACCAGCTATGGAATGACAGTGACTCACGGCCGAATTTGGCCTTTTGTAGCTTTTGTATTTCTCTTTGCCAGGAACCTCAAATGAATAAATAAAATGAAAATAAAATGACCATTTTCAGTGTGACGAAATAGCTTTTATTATTTCATTTTCAGGGTGACCTTTTTGCCTCATGCATCATTTATATCCCTCCAGAAACACCTTTCAGAAAAATGAAAAATAAATATAGAAATCCCAATCCTGCTTGGATTCTATCTTTGTCACTGGGTGTATTCCCAATGTATCTTCATTACGTGTGTGTGTGTGTGTGTGTGTGTGTGTGTGTGTGTGTGTGTGTGTGTGTGTGTGTGTGTGTGTGTGTGTGTGTGTGTGTGTCTAAACGTTTTATTGTGCATGTTTTTGCATGCACTTTCATATAAATGTACAGTACATACACAGAAACAATGCAGCGTGTCAGGCAATGTTGCAAGTTCAAGGAATAATTCTGCCTTTCAACTGATTCCCATTTATTTCATTGCAGAGCACTGTCATTGCACCCCTGATAAGAAGGAAAGCATCGTTGTGTAAAGAAATTGAAATGAAAATCCTTCTCCACCCAGCAGGTTGGGGGGTATTATCCTTGACTCAATGGCGCTTCCCCGGGATAGTATCTAATTCTGGGAGGAAAATGTCTTCATATGGCCACCTGCTGTCGTCAGCTTTGTCCCTGGATCACAAGTTGTTCTGGGTGACCGGTCTTGGGACACAGCGAGAGGAATGCACTCAGCTCCCCGCTGACATTTAGATCTCTTTATTTTCTCCATGGCTTTCATTCAGACAAGAACAACTGGCTGGAGAAGGAGGGAAATGCCACAGAGCCTGTATGTGTCCAGGATGAAGAGAAGAGGGTGGGGTGGGGATTTGGGATTTGGGAGATCCCTTAGACAGGGAGGGGCAAGGGGTGATGAGCGACAGCACACTGGCATCACACACAGTTTGAGAACCCCACTACCTCGCCACAATACGCAAATCCAAAATCATTCATCTCCAAGTTCTCACCCAAGGAAAAAAAAAACTGTGAGAAATATGACAAAATACGAAAAGGTTATCTCATCAGTCTGCCAAGAGATGCATTGCTTTCTGAGCTCAATCGCAAAAATGTTGATCTGTAAAGAACATTTTGGTTGTTCAACATTCGTTAGACAAGATCATCTCTAGTAGTCCCTCTGTTTTGTTGAGAATGAGCTAGTGGTAGGTCAGGCATTGCTTCTGAGAACCTACTTGTACTTCTCATTCAGTCCATTGAGGGGAGGGGGCGGCTGTAATTCTTTGTGGCCCTCCTATGCCTCTAAACAAAACAAAAGATCCTCACAAAGAAGTCAGCACAGAGCCAAGAGACAAATCTCATGAAAAGACACCTTTTGTTTCCCTCACGCTAAATCTGCTGGTCTGCTCCAGATAATTAATAGCCAGACATATGTTTCTGTCTCTCTTCCCTCTGTGGCTGGAAGGAAACTGTACCCATGCGATTTGTCTTTCCCACGCATGTCTTCACGAGCCAGTCCTGGTTTGGGCTCTGTTCTCCTAATTTAGGGTGTGAGATATTATGATAATTAAATAAAATAGCAGCGAAAAACACCAAATGACATGAGGTTCCCAGAAATCTCTGCCATGTTAATGACATTCTTAAAGAACTAGGAGGGTTTTTAATGTTTTCAATCAGTGATTTAAATCATCATCCATCCATGCAACTTACTGTGAAACGACACTCTAAAAAAAAAAATAGATTTGGAAATAAATGTAATTAAAGCCCTAAGATCTGCCAAAACTTGGAGCTCCAAGAGATAAGCTACATTTACGCTTGACTCACATTCACTGAGATTGAACAGGCCTTCACATACACAAACAGAGACAGACAGACATGCACGTAGCACACACGCAATCAAGCCGCTCTCGGAAATGAATATGTAATAGATAGATATACGACTTTCATGTGAAAATACTTCAACTGCAGTGTCATTCCTCATCTAAACTACATTTGATAGGCTGGTTGGCTGTGAGGCCCCTAGAATAATGTCTCCCGTATAACGTTTCTGTCAGAGTGTGGGCCTTATGGGACCTTGAAATATAACATCACACTTCCCTTTGGATAGCTTCTACCATCCAATATTGTTTTTTATTTCCCATTGAGTTTTACATAATCAACTCTTCAATTACATGTCAATAAAATAACTGCTATAGTGACACGGAATCAGCTTTAATATGATAACGTCATTCTATAAAACCCCACAAACTTCATGCCATATGTCCTCTGAATTCCATGTGCATCCGCCTGCGACTCCTAGGGTTCATGGCTTGTTCAGTTTGTGCATCCCAAGTCTCCCCTTTCAGTGCTCTCAAACAGAGAGGTGTTTCTTGGGAGCCCAGGCACCAGGCCTTCAGACAGAGCCTCGGCCGCCGATAGGATCACCTTACGCATAAAGCTTGCCTTTGTTATCGGATATCCGCAGACTGAAGGACACAAAGCATCATCTAACTCAGTTTAATGCATACAAGATGTCCAATCAGCGCCGTGTTTGGTCATTACGGCCTCCTCGTCAGGCCTCTTCCTGTATCCAACCAAATCCCCATGCTACAGGCCCAGGAGGCCCTCAGATGATCCCATAGGCAAGGCTCCAGTTCCCTCACTGGAGACCCCTGTCCCACAGCTTTATTTATGTTGGGCAGAATGCACATGGACCTGTGTGCCTACCATACATCAAACTCGTTAAATATTTCATTCAAGTGGAAACGTTGCTGACTCTCTAATCACATCTGATACTGTGGCAAATATTTGCCTGCTATGGAAGGTGATACCTAGACTGTGGACTGTCTACCCCTAGCATTGTTTCTGCAACTGTGACTGAAAAACACCTACTGTATGTGGTCTGGGGGGGGGGGGGGATGTGTACTATCACTCTCCACCTCAGTCTTTCACCCACTCCTACTCACAAGCTGAGGAACCTCTCTCTCTCTCTCCCTCTCTCGCTCCCTGTCTTTAACTTCCTCTCCTATTCTCCCACTACAGAGCTTAATGATTGAAATGTGGGCTAATTCTGAGCCTGGTTAGCACTCATTATCAGCGAGGATTCATCAGAAACACTGGGCCGCTCCACTTAGCAGGAGCACTGAAGTGGAACAGCTGGCGTTCATATCACATTTAGCTAGTTCAATGTTGCCATTCAACTCAATGGTGAGAGAGAAAGCCATTATCAATCCTTATGTATTTTCCACTACGTGGCAATAGTGGTATTTATACAAGATTCTACATAAAGTACTTGGAAAATAGACTATCCTGCACTGCCGGTGTTAAAATATGAGATAAAGTGCCAGAGGTTCATTTGAGACTCTGTTCGTCGATGGTAAAGGTTCCTCGGGTGGTCTGCTGATGTATATAGCTAATGCAGCCTGTTATTTCCCCTGACAAGCGGGCACGGAGGGCACAGAGAAAGCTCTCAATCCAAACCGTAATGGACCCATGATGGCAATTCTTTATCACCCATAGAGCTTCCTCCACGCTGGAGAGCAGACATAATTTACAAGGCAAGCGCAGGAGTGGATTCATCGCCGCGGTACTAAAAAAGACATGTATCATTTCTGCCTAACGTACGTATTTAAAACGTCTGGAAAGAAAGGGCCCAAATAAAATCTTCCAGATGGAGAGGTAGTCGACGGTGGGATGACAATTTGCTTCATAGGAACAACAACTGGGAGGCATTTCCTAACAAGCCAGGTAATGTGAAACAGTAGCGAGAAAAAGAGACTTCACTAAAAAACAGAGGAATTTATTTTAAAAAAAGAGAATCAATCACGTAGCCACCCCAACCCCCCCCCCCCCACACACACACACACACACACACACACCAGATTACGGAGTGAAGCAGACCATCAACACAACACAGACTCTCTCTCCCTGTCAGTTTCCCCACATTAATCACCTGGGCAGCGGCCAAACCAAATCTGAGAATACAGGATTTTACCGTCAAATTAGGGGCTGTTTTCTAACCCAACTGCAGATTTTCTTGTTTCTGGATGGATGGGAGACGCTGAGAGGTGGGATCCGGTTCTGTGTGTAAAGTTACACATGCTCCTTTGGAGCCCACTGGCTCATAATTCGCTTAATGCCTTTGGTTTCCTGGGATGTTATTAATCAATATAACGTACAATGAGACTGGATGCCTGTGGAGGTTTACACTGCAGCTAGGACCACAAGCCATGAATATTTCAGGTATTCTATTACAAGGCTGAAGCTCCGCCGCCCCTCCTCACATGCAGTTTTTTGTAGGTATTTCTAATATGCTTACAGAAATGTTTTTTTTTCTAATGAAATGGAAAATGTGTATTCAGTGCCTAACTTCAACATACACTACCGTTCAAAAGTTTGGGGTCACTTAGAAATGTCCTTGTTTTTGAAAGAAAAGCATTTTTTTTTTGTCCATTTAAGATTACATCAAATTGATCAGAAATACAGTGTAGACATTGTTCATGTTGTAAATGACTATTGTAGCTGGAAACGGCTGATTTTGATGGAATATCTACATAGGCGTACACAGGCCCATTATCAGCAACTATCACTCCTGTGTTCCAATGGCACGTTGTGTTAGCTAATTCAAGTTTATCATTTTAAAAGGCTAATTGATCATTAGAAAACCCTTTTGCAATTAAAACTGTTGTTCTGATTAAAGAAGCAATAAAACTGGCCTTCTTTAGACTAGTTGAGTATCTGGAGCATCAGCATTTGTGGGTTTGATTGCAGGCTCAAAATGGCCAGAACCAAAGACCTTTCTTCTGAAACTCATCAGTCTATTCTTGTTCTGAGAAACGAAGGCTATTCCATGTGGGAAATTGCCAAGAAACTAAAGATCTTGTACAACGCTGTGTACTACTCCCTTCACAGAACAGCGCAAACGGGCTCTAACCAGACTAGAAAGAGGAGTGGGAGGCCCCGGTGCACAACTGAGTACATTAGAGTGTCTAGTTTGAGAAACAGATCCCTCACAAGTTCTCAACTGGCAGCTTCATTAAATAGTACCCGCAAAAAAAACAGTCTCAACATCAACAGTGAAGAGGCGACTCCGGGATGCTGGCCTTCTAGGCAGAGTTCCAAAGAAAAAGCCATATCTCAGACTGGCCAATAAAAAGAAAAGATTAAGATGGGCAAAAGAACACAGACACTGGATAGAGGAATTCTGCCTAGAAGGCCAGCATCCCGGAGTCGCCTCTTCATTGTTGATGTTGAGACTGGTGTTTTGCGGGTACTATTTAATGAAGCTGCCAGTTGAGGACTTGTGAGGCGTGTTATTTTTTCAAAAACAAGGACATTTCTACGTGACCCCAAACTTTTGAACTGTAGTGTAGGTATACTGTATGTTACGTATATAAATAATTTGCCAAACATTAGATGAGAGAAAAAAATCTGCAGTATTTAATCCATTTTGAATTCAGTCTGTAACACAATACAATGTGGAGTAAGTCAAGGGGTATGAATATTATCTGAAGGCACTGTAGGTATTTGTTGCGTATACAAATAATTAGCCAAACGTCCACATTCTTGTGGATGCTGGTTTGCAGGGCCTACAGTCTGTCGTCAGCTCTGTGGTACTAAAACAAACCAGTGTGTTAACTGCCTCACTCTTCAACAGCAGCCAGTGTTTGTTCTTGTTTGTTGATGCTAAACAACAGTGTGAATTGTTGCACCTGAGCTTTAAGGAGATTCAGTTACACTTGCCTTGCTTTTGTTTGGAAGGGTACATGTGTACTCTGGCTGGGGGATTGCAGGACCGCTGATATTTCAGAGGGGTTCAAAGCGCCACGGCCGTTTAATGTCAACAACGCTGCTGTGTTTACACTAATGCTGTCTTTAAAAGAGGGTAAGAGAGTGGGGGTGCTACGACAGGGACACGATGATGTAATGAGGCTGGAGGCTGACCTCTAACCCCTACTACAACAGGAGGCACAGGCATGTTGTTCCCGGCAGGAGAGAAGAAGAAATGCACAGGATCCCTCAATTTTTTATTTAACTAGGCAAGTCAGTTAAGAACACATTCTTATTTACAATGACGGCCTAGGAACAGTGGGTTAACTGCCTTGTTCAGGGGCAGAACGACAGATTTTTAACTTGTCAGCGCGGAGATTCGATCCTCCAACCTTTCGGTTACTGGCCCATCACTCTAACCATTAGGCTACCTGCCACCCCATTTACAAAGGGGCTACGTCCCAAATAGCACCCTATTCCATTTATAGTGCACTACTTTTGACCAGGGCTTTGACTAAGGTGTCATTTGGGACGTAATCAGTGACTCAGCTGAACTCTGACTTTAACTGTCCGTAAACACATTCCACATATGTTTACACAGTACAGAAGCTTTACTCAGCATCACTCCATAGGAGATGTGACGGATCAAAATGTTCCTGTACACACCACTGGACACCACACGGAAGACAAAAAAAGAGGTGTAAAATGACAATGCCCCTGTTTGTTGGTATTCTCAGAGTCTTGTCCAACCAGCTCCATGTTGCTTGTGGAGTCTGGAGAGCACCTTTGTCTTTGTTCTGTCAGGATGAACACTTTATGTAGAGGTGAACCGGAAGACCCAGTGCTGTACCGATTTTTTTGTTTACTATCCAAATCATGGTTGGACAATGCCCGTCCCTTGCTTTCCACTTGAACTCACGCATTACCAGTTTCCTTCTCGGAAAGGCTAGATTGTGAAGGCCTAAAGATTTTCTAGAAAGTTGCTCAAATATGCACTCACTGTGTCCCTTCTTAAAATACTGCTATAATTAAAATATTAAAAACGAGCCGCTAAAATATGCAGTATTGTAACACTTCTGCAATGGAATTGCCCTGTCGTAATTAATTATGGAAAATGTTCGAAGATCTATGCCCACACAGCCTCAGCCCTTTAACTCCGATGATGAGCCTCACTCTTTTTATTGTCCGTTATTTATTTGCCTTTACTGGGTTTGTGGCTGATGAAACCTTTATAGCCATGTAGAGGAATTAAACCCCAAAGTCTGTCATCTAAAGACAGCTGACAGTTATTCAATAAGAGGACAACATGGGGTTTTAATGATTTTACTGGGCAGGGATTTTCACTTAGAGCAGGGCACATAAATCTGGACAAACACAGGGTCCTGTTTAGATGACACACAAACCAACCGCTGCCTTGTTAGAATCAATAAAGTAAAACACAATGCGCTACGAAAGCTGAAGAGCCAACTGTGAGCCACCGGAGGTCTCAATAGCCCCGAAGAATGCGTGGGAATGGAGAGCTCAGGTTAGCAACGAGGCTCCAATCCCACCAACTCTGCCATCTAATAGAATGGGAAAGAGCAATTGACCCATGAACCCGGGCTGAAAGAGAAATCACTTGTCCTAGTAATGACTGCTTTCCGCATCGCCAGAGACAGATCCATCCCAGATATATGGCCCAATGGTTACGACGTTCGTTCTGCAAAACTCTGTTGAGAATAGATGAGGAGAGAGAGAGAGGGGAACGATGCTCGCTGCCTCTCATCAAAACTCCAGCTGGTGTGCAGAAAAGACGACCAGACTTCTCGAATCACACTCCATCCTCTATCTAAACAAGAGTTACCAGATGAACACAAACAAGGCTGGATCCTGTAAAACGGAGTGTGAGAGTAATTAGCAAACCCATTAAGGCAGCGGAGGTGAACAACTTACTGAATGAAAAGCTGAATGAGGAGAAGCAAGTTATTTACACAAGAAAGCCAACACATTTGCATTCTAAGCTGTCCCAAGGCAAGTAAATGGGAGCTTGTGCCTATACGTACGGGGAGGGGTTATCTAGCCTATTAGGGAACGTCTGTGTGGACTGACGATTCTAAACATTCACCCTGCTTATAGAACTTATTTTCAGACCGGACCGGTCCACACAATTGAAAAAGGTGCTGATAATGAAGCAAACAAATGGACAAATCACTAATCTATCCTATCTGAGGCTGATTCCGGTGTTGAGTACGTGTCTCCGTGTAGTAAAGTGGCCTCGCACCAGCCTCCCCAAACCTCCCTGTAATCCTGGTGAGCGTCATTAACTCCCCCCTACCGCCCCAGGCCACTCAGCCACCCTCCCATGAGCTCTCACCCCCCTGCCGGTGGTCATGTGATAATCATCCCTAGTGTTCCATTTGAGAGGAGCCTCACTCCCAACCCTTCGAAACATAGCCCCCTCTCCCTCTCATCCTCTGCTCTCTTGCTCTCACTCTCACACTAATGTCTTCCCTTCTGCCTATCTGTCGGGGAATTGCACTCTCTCCCGGTGACAGCCTCTTCCAAATGGCTCCTTGATAGTCGGATATATCTGTGCCCAAATACACAGTGCTGGGGCCTTGCCTCCAACCTGCAGCTCGCCGCTGGTCATCTGTCTTCCTCAAATCTATCTAATGGTGTGTTTCCCAGCCTCTCCACGCCCCACCGTCAGGTCTTCAAAGGGCTGAGAATTCGATGGCCATTGTATTTTTAGAGCTGTACAGGAATATAACTATATGTGAGTGGGAATGGTTGGCAGGCTGACAGTTAAAATGTGCAGAATGGCTTCAAAAATATTTACGGCCTCCCAGTGCAATTTAGAGCAGTCTACACGATATGAACACATCGAAAGTTAAAATAAATAAATAATCGCTCACAAAGGCATAATTCTGGTGTTTCAATTAGCCACATAGATTTTTACATGTTGTGAGCGTATATAGCTCTCTTGGGACTGAGAGGAAATGAATAATTAATAAGCAAGCAAGTGAAATGGACTTTGCATGTAAATCCATATTATATCCTTCAAAAGGAATATCTACAAGTAAAAGATGAAAATATATGACAAGATGAATATATATCTTAGGAAGGGACTGTATATCAATTAGCTGTCAGTCAGTGGCTAACGACGTTAGTTTCCTTGTGTTGCAATTATACACCAGACCTCTTCTTTTAAACCTACAGACACTCAGGCCAGACTCCAAAATGGAATCACTAACAAAGCCATCAATGTCTGACAGTTTCACAAAGAGGGAGAGAGGAGAGAAAGGGATACATCAGCAGATTCAAATATTGACCTAGCGCCACAATTGCAAATGAGTTGCTAAATTCTTGGATAGAACAACAGTCCCTAATCTACTCTTTCTGGCAAACCCCGTTGAGATAGATTTGAGGGGGAAATAACAACTCATGTTCAAGCAGTAACTTTGTATCTATTTCAGATGTGTACTATTTTAGTTTAATTAATGATACAAAAAATATCATTTGTTTCCCATCTCCAGTGAATATACTGCATTTGTGGATGTGTTGGCCGTCACATTGCTTGTGTATAGTGTGTTTGCTATTGGGAGTGTTGTGGTGTAACGTGAACATTGGAATGCTGCTCTCTGGATATGGAAAGGTCAAAATGTCAGCCTCTCCAAGGGGGGCTTCATAGAATATTTTGGGGAGATGGTTGGATTTGACTTAGGAGTGAGTTGGAAGGAGAGAACGGGGCAGAGGTCACACACAGGATGAATAATCAATTAAATGGGAATTACAAGTGTTTCACATATTTACCAAACAATGTAACTTTTTTAATTGAATATGGCAGCTAGGGCATACCCTTGAGGGAGTATGGAAACAGCACACTAGCCTACTTCTCTCTGCTTTTGAGTAACGGATGAGTGTGACAGGTTCACAAAGGCCAAACCGTTACAGTAGCCTGCCAGCAGAAGGTAAAAAGAAGCAATTTTTAATTGAATGTTGAGTCCAGCAAACCGGGCCCTCCTTCCATTTCCAGGAGATGACTTATGATCCGAACGCTTTTGAGTGGTTTCGTTTTGCACGTTTAAATTGCTTCTATTGTTGTGCGTCTTGACTTTGCTCAAGCCCGTCTCTCCTAGCCTATCGAGTTAAATATTAATTGTCTGCTCCGGGAAGATCGCCTATCAGACTGAAATCAAACACTGCAGTCACTCCCTTTGGTGACAACAGAAAGTTTGGCAGCCCATTGTTTTCCTGGAATCATTGTAACAGCGCCGGGTGAGTGGTGTGTGGGTTAAAGTAATGAGGAGGCGCTGTCCCTCAGGCACAATATGAGCCTGCAATGAAATGCACTGACAATCTCCAAAACAGACATTGTTATGTGGGAGAAAGAGTTTCTGGCATGCATTTCATGACACCAAAATGGATTTAAAAAAAAAAATAAAGGATTATGTAAAGGATATCAATAGATACAAAAGTATACTTCGATGGAATTGACCATGTAATCTTCTCTCTTCAACTTTTTGTAGTCTAGGAATATCCTCTGAAATTCTTCTTTTGAAATCTTGGTTTTTGGTTCCAACTGGGGACTGCTGAGGGGTCAAGGAGACAGTTTATCCCAGAGATATCTCTATGTAACCAATCAATCTCAAAAGACTGAAAATTACTGTGGAGGAATGTTTCTCTGATTTTTTGTGTTGTGATAATTTACACTGAACAAAAATATAAACGTAACATGCAACAATTTCAGTTCATATTAGCAAATCAGTCAATTGAAATAAATAAATTAGGCCCTAATCTATGGATTTCACATGACTAGGAATATGCATCTGTTGGTCACAGATACCTTTAAAAAAGGTAGGGGTGTGGATTAGAAAACCAGTCAGTATCTGGTATGACCACCATTTGCCTCATGCAGCGCAACACATCTCCTTGGCATAGAGTTAATCCGGTTATAATTGTGGCCTGTGGAATGTTGTCCCACTCCTGTTCAATGGCTGGATATTGGCGGGAACTGGAACATGCTGTCGTACATGTCGATCCAGAGCATCCCAAACATGCTCAATGGGTGAAATGTCTGGTGAGTATGCAGGCCTTGGAAGAACTGAGACATTTATTTTCAGCTTCCAGGAATTGTGTACAGATCCTTGCGTCATGGGGCCATGGATTATCATGCTGAAAAATGTGTGGATAGCAGTGGAAGAACGGCACGACAATGGGCCTCAGGGTCTCATCACGGTATCTCCGTGCATTCAAATTGCAATCGATAAAATACAATTGTGTTCATTGTCCGTAGCTTATGCCTCCGCATACAATGACCCCACCTCCACCATGGGGCACTCTGTTGACAACGTTGACATCAGCAAACCGCTCGCCCACACGATGCCAAACACGCTGTCAAATCAAATCAAATCAAAGTTTATTTGTCACGTGCGCCGAATACAACAGGTGTAGACCTTACAGTGAAATGCTTACTAAGCAATTGTGCGGAAAAAAAGGTGTGTGTGTGTAGGTAAGTAAAGAAATAAAACAACAGTAATAAGACATTTGAAAAAAGAGTAGCAAGGCTATATACAGACACCTGTTAGTCAGGCTTATTGAGGTAGTATGTACATGTAGGTATCGTTAAAGTGACTATGCATATATGATGAACAGAGAGTAGCAGAAGCGTAAAAAGAGGGGTTGGCGGGTGGTGGGACACAATGCAGATAGCCCGGTTAGCCAATGTGCGGGAGCACTGGTTGGTCGCACCATTTAGGTAGTATGTACATGAATGTATAGTTAAAGTGACTATGCATATAAGATAAACATAGAGTAGCAGCAGCATAAAAGAGGGGTTGGGGGGGGAACACAATGCAAATAGTCCGGGTAACCATTTGGTTACCTGTTCAGGAGTCTTATGGCGTGGGGGGTAAAAACTGTTGAGAAGCCTTTTTGTCCTAGACTTGGCACTCCGGTACCGCTTGCCATGCGGTAGTAGAGAGAACAGTCTATGACTGGGGTGGCTGGGGTCTTTGACAATTTTTAGGGCCTTCCTCTGACACTGCCTGGTGTAGAGGTCCTGGATGGCAGGCAGCTTTGCCCCAGAGATGTACTGGGCCGCACACACTACCCTCTGAAGTGCCTTGCGGTTGGAGGCCGAGCAATTGCCGTACCAGGCAGTGATGCAACCGGTCAGGATGCTCTCGGTGTTGCAGCTGTAGAACCTTTTGAGAATCTCAGGACTCATGCCAAATCTGTTTAGTTTCCTGAGGGGGAATAGGCTTTGTCGTGGCCTCTTCACAACTGTCTTGGTGTGTTTGGACCAATCTAGTTTGTTGTTGATGTGGACACCAAGGAATTTGAAGCTCTCAACCTGCTCCACTACAGCCCCGTCAATGAGAATGGGGACGTGCTCGGTGCTCCTTTTCCTGTAGCCCACAATCATGTCCTTAGTCTTGGTTACATTGAGGGATAGGTTGTTATTTTGGCACCACCCGGCCAGGTCTCTGACCTCCTCCCTATAGGCTGTCTCGTCGTTGTCGGTGATCAGGCCTACCACTGTTGTGTCGTCAGCAAACTTAATGATGGTGTTGGAGTCGTGCCTGGCCATGCAGTCGTGGGTGAACAGGGAGTACAGGAGGGGACTGAGCACGCACCCCTGGGGAGTCCAGTGTTGAGGATCAGCGTGGCAGATGTGTTGCTACCTACCCTCACCACCTGGGGGCGGCCTGTCAGGAAGTCCAGGATCCAGTTGCAAAGGGAGGTGTTTAGTCCCAGGATCCTTAGCTTGGTGATGAGCTTTGAGGGTACTATGGTGTTGAACGCTGAGCTGTAGTCAATGAACAGCATTCTCACATAGGTGTTCCTTTTGTCCAGGTGGGAAAGGGCAGTGTGGAGTGCAATAGAGATTGCATCATCTGTGGATCTGTTTGGGTGGTATGCAAATTGGAGTGGGTCTAGGGTTTCTGGGATAATGGTGCTGATGTGAGCGATTACCAGCCTTCATGGCGATTACCAGCCTTCAACCACCCTTCATGGCTACGGACGTGAGTGCTACGGGTCTGTAGTCATTTAGGCAGGTTGCCTTTGTGTTCTTGGGCACAGGGACTATGGTGGGCTGCTTGAAGCATGTTGGTATTACAGACTCAATCAGGGACATGTTGAAAATGTCAGTGAAGACACCTGCCAGTTGGTCAGCATTATGCCCGGAGCACACGTCCTGGTAATCCGTCTGGCCCCGCAGCCTTGTGTATGTTGACCTGTTTAAAGGTCTTACTCACATCGGCTACGGAGAGCGTGATCACACAATCATCTGGAACAGCTGATGCTCTCATGCATGCATGCCTCAGTGTTGCTTGCCTCGAAGTGAGCATAGAAGTGATTTAGCTCATCTGGTAGGCTCGTGTCACTTGGCAGCTCGCGGCTGTGCTTCCCTTTATAGTCTGTAGTAGTTTGCAAGCCCTGCCACATCCGATGAGGGTCGAAGCCGGTGTAGTACGATTCAATCTTAGCCCTGTGTTGACGCTTTGCCTGTTTGATGATTCGTCGCAGGGCATAGCGGGATTTCTTGTAAGCTTCCGGGTTAGAGTCCAGCACCTTGAAAGTGGCAGC
Source organism: Salvelinus fontinalis (assembly GCF_029448725.1). Classification (NCBI taxonomy): domain Eukaryota; kingdom Metazoa; phylum Chordata; class Actinopteri; order Salmoniformes; family Salmonidae; genus Salvelinus; species Salvelinus fontinalis. The sequence continues at coordinate 9,658,965 of NC_074691.1, read as the reverse complement.
TCTACCCTTTAGCTCAGTGTGAATGTTGCCTGTAATCCATGGCTTCTGGTTGGGGTATGTACGTACAGTCGCTGTGGGGACGACGTCCTCAATGCACTTTTTGATAAAGCCAGTGACTGATGTGGTGTATTCCTCAATGTCATCGGAAGAATCCCGGAACATGTTCCAGTCTGTGATAGCAAAGCAGTCCTGTAGTTTAGCATCTGCTTCATCTGACCATTTTTTTATAGACCGAGTCACTGGTGCTTCCTGTTTTAATTTTTGCTTGTAAGCAGGAATCAGGAGGATAGAGTTGTGGTGGGATTTACCAAATGGAGGGCGAGGGACAGCTTTATACACGTCTCTGTGTGTGGAGTACAGGTGATCTAGAATTTTTTTCCCTCTGGTTGCACTTTTAACATGTTGATAGAGATTTGGTAGAACTGATTTAAGTTTTCCTGCATTAAAGTCTCCGGCCACTAGGAGAGCCGCCTCTGGGTGAGTGGTTTCCTGTTTGCTTATTTCCTTATACAGCTGACTGAGTGCGGTCTTAGTGCTAGCATCTGTCTGTGGTGGTAAATAAACAACCACAAAAAGTATAGCTGAGAACTCTCTAGGCAAGTAGTGTGGCCTGCAGTTTATCACAATATACTCTACTTCAGGCGAGCAAAATCTAGAGACTTCCTTAGATTTCGTGCACCAGCTGTTGTTTACAAATATGCACAGACCACCCCCCCTCGTCTTACCGGAGTGTGCTGTTCTATTCTGCCGGTGCAGTGTGTATCCCGCTAGCTGAATATCCATGTCGTCATTTAGCCACGATTCCGTGAAGCATAGGATATTACAGTTTTTTATGTCCCGTTGGTAGGATATTCGTGATCGTACCACGTCTAGTTTATTGTCCAATGATTGCACGTTGGCGAGTAATATTGACGGTAACGGCAGCTTTCCTAGTCGCCTTCTGCGGGTCTGGACAAGGCATCCGGCTCTTCGTCCTCTGCGTCGCTTCCTTTTGCGAATAATTGAAACGTCTGCCCTGTGGAGTGTTTGGAGAATATCGTGAGAGTCCTGCTTGTTGTTGTTTTTGTTGAAGAAATCTTCCTCTAATCTGTGGCGAGTGATCGCTGTCCTGATATCCAGAAGCTCTTTTCTTCAGTAAGATACGGTTGCAGAAACATTATGTACAAAATAATTTACAAATATCAACAAAACCCCCCCCCACATAATAGCACAATTGGTTAGGAGACTGTAAAACCAGGATTCATCAGTGAAGAGAACACTTCTCCAGTATGCCAGTGATCGAAGGTGAGCATTTGCACAATGAAGTCAGTTACAATGCCGAACTGCAGTCAGGTCAAGACCCTGGTGAGGACGACGAGCACGCAGATGAGCTTCCCTGAGATGGTTTCTGACAGTTTGTGCAGAAATTCTTTGGTTATGCAAACCCACAGTTTTGTCAGCTGTCCGGGTGGCTGGTCTCAGACGATCCCACAGGTGAAGAAGACGGAGATGGAGGTCCTGGGCTGGCGTGGTTACACGTGGTCTGTAGTTGTGAGGCTCATTGGACATACTGCCAAATTCTCTAAAACGATTGTGGTAAAGAAATTAACATTAAACTTGAGACATCTGTGGCATTGTGTTGTGTGACACATTTTAGAGTGGCTTTGTAATGAGGTGCACCTTTGTAATGATGCTGTTTAATCAACTTCTTGATATGCCACACCTGTCAGGTGGATGGATTATCTTGGCAAAGGAGAAATGCTCACTAACAGGGATGTAAACAAATTTGTGCACAACATTTCAGAGAAATATGCTTTTTGTTTCAGCTCATGAACCGTGGGACCAACACTTTACGTGTTGCATTTATATTTTTGTTCTGTGTATATTACAGTCCTTTCTCAGGGTGACTTGGAAAATACATGCACACACACATGCTCAAGCACATGCAAGCACACATGCAGACATATACACACATAAACAATAACATTTAAATCATGAAACTTTCTGTGCCTTTCAGGATATCCTTGACATTCTGATGCTGTTGTTGATCTGATGATCTTTGACTATATAGAATGGCTTTTTTGTTTGCCCACATTTCAATAACCTATAGAAGACCGGATGGCAGACACTCGCATCACATCTCGGGGCCTTGCTCTTCGCAATGTCATTAATCGTGTTGATTGTCAGTGCCGTGACTGACCCTGAAGCGCATCTGCATGCCTCTGCTTTGCACACAATTGATGTTGACAGGATGACAAGAGTTCGTATCTAAACTACCCTCCACATCAGACCTATGAACGACATGACGTAACAGAGGATCTGAGGTAAGGTGAGGAGATGGATGGATGGATGAAGGGAAGATTCTCAGGTTGACAGAACAGAGACGTCGGCACATACATTGTCTTTGATAAAAAACAAAGTTGACAAGTGAACTCCAGAAGGCTGAATCTGTCCGTCAATCTATCAGATCCTTCATGTTTGTTGTGTCAAAAGACACCGTCGAGGGGACATCTAACACCTCGCCATCTGTGCACTGCTTTTCTTTAAGCTGCTAACCACAACATTCATCTAAGTCATGGAATACACAAAGCAGTATGTTGTATCCTCACCTTACGCCTACCGATACCAGGACAAAGCGGATTGTTATCGATTCCAAAAGTGCTGTGCAGCAGAAATACCAGTGAGAAAACGTATAGGACAAAACATGGAGGCTTGCTTGTGAGTAAATCAATCTGGCTCACACTGAGAGCTGATGTGAAGCAGTCAGCTCCAATTTCACTCTCAAGGCTTCCCGGCTGACCCCAGACCTGTGTACACTGGACTGCTAATTGGAAGAACTGTGTAAACTGCTCCAGAAATTATACATGACACTTCTCAGAGCAGCTATAATGTGCTTTTGCAGAAACTGCTTTCTAAGCACATACTGTACCTTTATAATAGGTGTGGATGGCTTTTGTGTTGCCGTTTTGGTAAATCCCTTACATAGGCTACATATATGCATGCATCTAGGTGACATCTATGTTTCCCAAGAGTATACCTGTCTAACCATGGCCACTTATTGTTTAGTTAACTAACTTAAAATGTCTTTGAGGAAACAATTTCCATTGATTACCAATTTTAACTGCAGGAGGTCTTTGTTTTAAAAGTTAATGAGGTATCTTTTCTACAACCACTGCCTTTATGGTGTAAAGAAGGCCATATAAAGTGAGAGAAAAATCCATGATTCATAGTCCTTCCTTTAAAGATGGAGGAATTGTTAGTCTGTTGAAGATGTGAACATAGGCTTTGTGAATCTGAACTAGACGTGTAGAGCCAGTAAGGCTAGAGGCTGGAGAGTGGATCTTAGAGTCTTGGGGGGGACCCTTGACAGTGAGAGGGAAGACTAAAATGGCTGCACGGGAGATCAAGAGTATCTGGTGTGAAACAGAAACGTGTCTCGGAGTGTAAACTGAGATTTTCATGTTTCCTGTGGCCCGGACTTGCACACACTTTCCCCCTGTCCAGCCACGCTCAATCACAGCTGAAAAGCGAAAAAGCAGAGGGAAAATCTGTGGAGCGTGAATAACACTGCAAGTTCATTCAGTCCTCCAGTGAAGAGAGCTGGGCGGGGAAGGGTCATGAGATGGCGTATCCAGCCCTAGTCTGCTGGGCTGGATGGACATACATTCCTGATTCCCGAGTAGAAGACAACCTGCCTCTATCTGTCCTATGAATCTAGGATCACTTGACAGAAACCCATTTTAAATACAGTATCAAAGTTTATGGCTGTTATCGTGACAACACAGCCTCTTAAAATGATAGTTCAGCCCATAAATATCCACCCTGATGATGTTCACGGTCAATAAATCAAATTGGCAAATTTCGATCAGCACCTGATCAATAGAACTCTTTAGTGCGCTCTTATTCTCCCTGTCACTCCTCCCTCCTCGTTTTCTCTCTTCCCCCCTCTCTCCTTCCCCCCCCCTTCTCTCTCTTGTTGTTCAGCGGAGGGCCTGCAGAGGTGACTTGCTGCCATGGCACATAGCTGTGTTGTGGTTAAGGGGCCTGTGCCAGGGACAAATTTCTGACACACAGAACATTTGCCTTACAGTAACAAACAGCACAGTGGGGCCACAGTCTCCTGCAGTGCATCGAGCCTCAGAAACAAGAACAGGAAGCCCAGAGACCTGCAGCTGGTGCAGGGGAGACTCAATCCCCTCACTAATCCTCGCAGGTGATTTGGAAAGCACTTCAGATGTGTTTGTCACTTGCGCCATTTTCTTCTTTCGCTTGCCAGGGTTGGATGTTTGATATGTTCTTCATGTGTCTAGTTTATGTTCGCATACAGAAAGGAAAGGAGACATTGTGGCAACAGCATGTATTTCTTTCAACAAACAGGCATGTGTTACAAGCTTATTTAACATATTTTCAACATTAAAGATAAGCTATTTATGTAGTATGCACTGTGAAGTGTATAACCTACTATAACCTACCAAAAGGAATACAAGCCTTTTTTCTGCTTTTTTTTCTTGGATCTTTTTGCGACAATTTTTGTGGTGAACTTTTAGCTTTGAGGACTGATCAGAGTAAGTTGAAATAACAAGCAATGATGTTAGTCACCAAAGAGCCTGACTCTAGTCATAGATCTAATTTCATCAACATCACCCCCACTATGCTGAGGTTGTTTGTTACTTTAATTGTGGGGTTGAACTTTAATTCAAACAAGCACAACACACAAACACACCCAGCCCCACACACGCAAACACACAAACTGATCTTGCTGATACAGACCCAAAGTAAAACTGCTAGTATCTTTGGGTTCGGCCAAAGTGCATTACAGTGCCATGGGCTTTAAAATAAGACATAAACAGGCATTTAATTAATCTACCATGAATATTTCAAAGTAACATCCCTTTAAAGTAGGATTATTATTTAGTATCTGGAGTTTTGGGATAAATGATGAAGAGAAACAGGCATGCATTTTAATTACTCTCCGACTGGAAATAAAAATGACTTTTCATCCACTGCCAAGTGGTCTACCACCTACAGTAGGAGAGGGTCTTCCTCTCCTCACTGATGAGTACAGCTCTGCTACCTAACACGCCATTCCAGGTACTTGAAATGTGACATGCAGTTTAGCTCTATAAAACTGTGGGCTGACTTGTAATGGTGTGTTGAGGGCTCTCTCATTAGACAATGTATACAGGAAAAAGCATGACGGATGGCCTGAAGAGCCACACAGGCTTTGATCTGATACTAGTCAAGGTTGAGTGCTTGCCGGTGTGTGCTGTTGGTCCATTAAATATCTATCTGTTTTTTTGTCTTCTTGGCATACTTCTGTCTATGTATGATCATGTTATAAACATCATTATCTTATACAGTGGCAAGAAAAAGTATGTGAACCCTTTGGAATTACCTGGAATTCTGCATCAATTGGTCATCAAATTTAATCTGATCTTCATCTAAGTCACAATAATAGACAACCAAAGTGTGCTTAAATTAATAACACACAAATTATTGTATTTTTTTGTCTATATTGAATACATAATTTAAACATTCACAGTGTAGGTTGGAAAAAGTATGTGAACCTCAAAGGCTAACCCTGAGTCAGCTAACCTGGAGTCAAATCAACAAGATGAGATTGGAGATGTTGGTTAGAGCTGCCTTGCCCTATAAAAAACATTCACAAACTTTGAGTTTGCTATTCACAAGACGCATTGTCTGATGTGAACCATGCCTCGAACAAAAGAGATCGCAGAAGACATAAGATTACCAATTGTTGGCCTGCGTAAAGTTGGAAAGAGTTACAAGAGTATATCTAAAAGCCTTGATGTTCATCAGTCCACGGTAAGACAAATTGTCTATAAATGGAGAAAGTTCAGCACGGTTGCTACTCTCCCTAGGAGTGGCCGTCCCGCAAAGATGACTGCAAGAGCACAGCGCAGAATGCTCAATGAGGTTAAGAAGAATCATAGAGTGTCAGCTAAAGACTTACAAAAATCTCTGGAACATGCTAACATCTCTGTTGACGAGTCTACGATACGTTAAACACTAAACAAGAATGGTGTTCATGGGAGGACACCACGGAAGAATCACTGCTGTCCAAAAAAAAACATTGCTTCACGTCTGAAGTTTGCAAAAGTGCACCTGGATGTTCCACAGCGCTACTGGCAAAATATTCTGTGGACAGATGAAACTACAGTTGAGTTGTTTGGAAGGAACACACAACATTATGTGTGGAGAAAAAAATTCGCAGCACACCAACATCAAAACCTCATCCCAACTATAAAATATGGTGGAGGGAGCATCATGGTTTGGGGCTGCTTTGGTGCTTCAGGGCCTGGACAACTTCCATCATCGATGGAAAAATGAATTTATCAAGACATCTTGCAGGAGAATGTTAGGCTATCTGTCTGCCAATTGAAGCTCAACAGAAGTTGGGTGATGCAACAGGACAATGACCCAAAACACAGAAGTAAATCAACAACAGAAGAAAATACACCTTCTGGAGTGGCCCAATCAGAGTCCTGACCTCAACCCGATTTTGAGATACTGTGGCACGACCTCAAGAGAGCAGTTCACACCAGACATCCCAAGAATATTGCTGGACTGAAACAGTTTTGTAAAGAGGAATGGTCCAAAATTTCTCCTGACTGTTGTGCAGGTCTGATCTGCAACTACAGAACACTTTGGTTGAGGTTATTGCTGCCAAAGGAGGGTCAACCAGTTATTACATCCAAGGGTTCACATACTTTTTCCACCCTGCGCTGTGAATGTTTACACGGTGTGTTCAACAAAGACATGAAAACGTATAATTGTTTGTGTGTTATTAGTTTAACCAGACTGTGTCTATTGCTGTGACCTAGATGAAGATCAGATCAAATTTTATGACCAATTTATGAAAGAAATCCAGGTATTTCCAAAGGGTTCACATACTTTTTCTTGCCTCTGTACTGTTGAGCTTTTATGCATAATAGCATACACTAAATCTTACAGTGGATGATTGTATATCAGAAACGATTTAACTTACAATATTCGGTAACAGTTTACTTGACACCTAGCGTCCTAACACGATTGATATAAGGTGCATGTACATGATAGGCCTATCTGGCTTGTAAGATTCTGATGATTCTAATGCTTTCCGACAGTGTCATAAAGTGTATGTTCTTTGTCCAAGTAAAGTGACACAGGAGGGTCATAATGCTTCTTGACAGTGTCATAAAGTGTATGAACATGACTTTATAGGATTAATTACAACAACAACACCGGATTTAAGAAACAAACTTTCAAATGAAAGGGAAGTTCTTGGCAGGGAAAAAACACATTTGAATAAATGTGGGTTTTGACACTCTTATGTTGGTGTCATAACCAGCTGTACAATAGTGTAATGTATGTCACAACAGGTGTAAATATTTGGGTCATGACAGTGTTATGGCCATATTATGATGGGTTATGACAGGAAGGCCATAAAGATCATCAAGGACGACAACCACCCGAGCCACTGCCTGTTCACCCCGCTATCATCCAGAAGGCGAGGTCAGTACAGGTGCATCAAAGCTAGGACCGAGAGACTGAAAAACAGCTTCTATCTCAAGGCCATCAGACTGTTAAACAGCCACCACTAACATCGAGTGGCTGCTGCCAACATACTGACTCAACTCCAGCTCACTTTAATAATGGAAATTGATCAAAAATGTATCACTAGCCAGTTTAAACAATGCCACTTAATATAATGTATATGTACAGTATATACTGTACTCTATATCATCTACTGCATCTTGCCATCTTTATGTAATACATGTATCACTAGCCACTTTAAACTATGCACTTTTATGTTTACATACCCTACATATCTCATATGTATATACTGTACTCTATACCATCTACTTCATCTTGCTTATGCCGTTCTGTACCATCACTCATTCATATGTCTTTATGTACATATTCTTTATCCCTTTACACTTGTGTGTATAAGGTAGTAGTTGTGGAATTGTTAGGTTAGATTACTCGTTGGTTATTACTGCATTGTCAGAACTAGAAGCACAAGCATTTCGCTACACTCGCATTAACATCTGCTAACCATGTGTATGTGACAAATAAAATTTGATTTGATTAGGACCAAGTTACGTGTTATGACGGTAGGTGTCAAGTAAAGTGTTACCCAATATTCTCCCCACAAGTCATCATTTTGACATGATGGTTTAATCAAATGCCATAGGAACAGGGCTGGCCTGGGTGACATCTGGTGCCTTATTGAGGGGGTGATGAGGCAGACATTCTCCCTCTTCTATGCCTTCTGCTTTTAATAAGTCGTCAAGTGCCTAGGTCCTGCAGGTCTTACTGAGCTCTAAGCTCTTGGACATACATGCTCCCGCCCATGTCGGTGATTTGCAGGACATTCAGGCCCACTACAGATGTGAAAAGGTCAGGTCAGGGTGCTTGTCTTGTCCCCTGTTTTAAGCTGATACACAAGCAAACTAATCTCCCTGAAACGGGGGGCTCCCAGTCAGCTGGGTCTGAGAAAGTTTCACTGCTTCATTTTCTCCCAACGAAGATATTTAAACAAGCTAAACTGTCTGGGTTTTGATTCAGTGGATAGAGGTGGGAACTTCACAACAAGTGAGTTACATAAATGCTTTTGGACTCTTTGTTCACAAAGAGAAGAAATCCATCATGAAGATTATAATTACCAGATTCATAGCCTCTACTTGTCTCAAGGGCAAAATCAAATGAAGATTCCGTCAACATAATACTTGAGAACGCTCTGGGTCAATTAACTGAATCTGATGCTACATACACATAGAAGACTGACGTGAAAGACACTCAAACCAGTCGTGATTCACTGTGACTTTTAAAAGGGAGCCTGTTTAATTAAGACCTGACCATATTGAATAACCTCCAGCTCAACCAGGCCAGACAGTGTGAGGATGGCATTGCACTTACTTACTTAGTCCTCTTCGTTATACTATATGTGAAAGACTGAGTAGATGGTTGAAAAGTTTGAAAAATCTCATTTCAAGTAGTTTAATGTGACTAACAAAAGAGAAAAGTTATACAATATTTTCTATGAATTTAACATCTCCCGATGTGAACCTTGATATTGTTGATATGACTATTTAACAACCCCCACACATAATTCCCTCAGTTCACTCTTTGAACAGATCTCCATAACTCGGATCCTGAAACTAACTTGGTGACATTGTACTTTGTTTCCTCAGGGGCACAGAGAAGGAACACATTCTATGCTATTTCAGCTCTGCGTGTCTCCAGTGCTGAGGCTGGGTGGGAGGCTACCTGCAGGGCGTCAGATGAGATTGCTGATGTGCTGTTCCAGAAGTCCCCAACTCTGATAGACCTGGGCACCCCCCTTTGAGCCCCCTGTCTTCTCTCTCTGCCCATACATTTTGAACGGTTGCAAGGGATTATGGGTTCATTTGGCCAGCCATTTAGCCCTCCAAAGCCACCCCCGGCCTTTGACAAGAGGGATCTCCCAGAACATGAGCCATGCCGTACGAACCCTGCATGCTAAAAGGGGCGGGGGACTCACGAGGCAGCTCTGCTCCATGACAATCCCTGCCCCGGAGCTTGACGGCGTGTCAGACAGTCAGCCCAGGTGGCTCAGCCAAACAGGGCCGAGCCAGGCCTCTGACAGCCTCAGTCTATGGGGAGAGGCTCGGTCCAGACACGCTGCTGACCCCCGTGCCGTCCTGTAGGTTGTTTACCTTCAGCTTTCCACACTTCCAAGAAGAAATAAAAAAACACTCACGTCTGCTTTCTTCTACCTTTTCAAGACAGAAATGTGAAATTGACAATAGTGGGTTTGAAATCACCTCATCTGAAGCTTTAGGGCCCAGTGGGGCTGCCAGAGTCTGACTGGAGATGGGCTGTATGGACCCTGGATTTTAGCATATTCTTCAGGCCAACTCAACACACACACACACACACACACACACACACACACACACACACACACACACACACACACACACACACACACACACACACTCAGTGTTACTGAGAAGGGATGGGGAGAAAGGACACATTAATCACCTTTGAAAATATTAATGAACAGTGCTTATGGGAGAATAGCTGATTTGGCACCTTTGTCCACCTTGAATTCGTTCTTTACTCTTAGCTTCATTAAATATTATTTAATGCATTTTATTAGACAATGTGACATGTAAAATATATGAAAACACAATATAATAGATTTAAATACACTTGACCTTTGAAGATGAGGTTAGAAAGAATGGACAGCAATTAAAGACAAACACACTTCTGGTTTCTGGTTTACTGAATAGTGTGTTATTCTTGGTGAACATTAGTGCATGGGCAATTATGGAGAGTTATTCAATGGGAGCGTAATTATGCAAAGTCTTTAAAATGACAGCCAAATCTGTTGCATTATGTTCATTGTTTTGCAAATGTGGTTCATGATTCCGTTATCTGTCTCTTGCTTAGCAACACCTGTTTAGTATAATTAAAACAAACTTTGACATGAGATTTTGACAGTGGCAATCAACATAATCACAAATGCCTTTCTACGCTGCTAGGTAATGGCTTTCCACAGGTGATATTCCATATGCGCATTCTCCAACTAATAAAAAGATATAGCAAACCTATAGTATCGTTTTGCCTTGTTGTAGCTAGTCCATCCAAAATGTGTATACTATATAGTTAACATGGCAGTGTTACATAGAAAATGTAGGCTGCTGTAAATGTTATTTTAGAAAATTGAGGTAGATCAATTAGAGATCTCTTGACGTTTGATTTCACTGTCATTTATAAAAATGCCATTGTAGTAAAATTAACGGATGACATTGAGAAAAGTATAAAGCTGTCACAACAAATTTAAATGGTATTTGTATTTGAACAATAATTGTAGAAGTATATGTGTTTGTGTTTTATCTTCCTGATCTGCCTGAGACACAGAGAAAACTAGTGGATAAATCAAAGCAGTAAATACACCTATATAGGCTCTGAAAGCAATTTGTTTCACCCTTGGAAAATAAATGCTTCAAACGCATTTCAAATTCTTAAACAGATGAAAGTAAATAGGTGTATTCTGACTGTCTCATTGCAGAACTGTAATGTAAGTAAAATAGGAACACCAATGTCCTCAAACTGAGCTCCCAAGGGGTCAAAGTCAATAACCTATTACATGGATTAAAAAAGCCTCCTCCGTACCTCAGTGTTCTCTACTGGACAACAAATGGCTTATGATTTTTATTCATTGGTTTCTATCACAAAGAGATAGTTGGTAAAGAATGTGTCAGAGTCAATCTAGTATCAGACATTCCCTCCCCACAGAACAAGAGACCCATGCTGACCCACTGCATTGGACTTTCTACCTCACAAAGAGAGAGAAATCTTAAAGGTCCAATGCAGCGGTTTTTATCGCAATATCAAATCGTTTCTGCGTAACAATTAAGAACCTGTCTGTGATTGTTTTCAATTAAAAGTATTTGAATTTTTTTTAATAAAAAATGCTTTTTAAGCAAAATAAACATTTCTCAATATGGAGTGGTTTGAGTGGGGAGGGGAAAACTGAAAATGTGCTGTTATTGACAGAGAGGTTTGGAACTCTCTGTCTTATTGGTCTAATAAACCCCATGGTGTTGTCACCATGGAAGGCCAACACCTCCTCTCACCAAAACACGCTGAAATTTCAGGCCGTCTTTTCAAACAGTCCTTAAGCCCAGGACAGTTTCTAATGTTTCAGAAGCCACTATAATCACACAGACACACAACACATACTACTAAGAGATTCTGGGTCTAAGATCCACTACGTAGTGTTTGACATTACTTTTTGGTTTAGGCCCTGTACAGGATGCAATTTAGGAAAAGTTTTTGCAATGTTGGGTCTCACAGCGTTAAGCAGTTGCAACAACAACAAAAAAAGCGAGAGCACAGAAAATCCCCCAAGATCAAATGGCATGGTGTGAAAAAAAGCTTTCTGGTTATGAGCTGACAACACAGTGGCTTTATTAAACATGGTTTTCATCTGTGACCGATCTCACCGGGTATTTCTGAGGTGCACCTCAGATCGTGTCTAACCTGAGCCATGAATTGACTGCTTAGAATTCTTTAAACCGTTGCAGCATGAAATGGGAAGGGTGCTATGCCTTCAATCCACCACAGATATTCCAGGTTCTGCTTGACAACATGTTTACCAGCTGATAGGGGGACTTCAATAGCGGACTACCATTACACCTGCAATTCCAAAAAACCTTTTGTACCTTGTTCTGAGCCCAGCCATGGTTTAATCAAACCGCTTGCAGGTAGCCCTTTGAGTTTGCATGGTGTGTATAAAGGGAGTACATGGCACCCTTTTAGAAACCATTCTTGATACACCCTTACAACTCTCTTATACGAATATGAATGCTGGCTATCTATTAAAAAAAAAGAAACATCTATACAATATCTGTTCAAGTTAGCATTCTACCACAATCAACACCATAGTACGCTAAGACAAAAGCCCAGAAGTGACCTATGTTTCTCAATTATGTTTAAATCACCTGGGTGATTTGATTCACACTGCCCATTGGGTTCCAGACTAGTCCCCGACACTGAAGTTGTTAAGGCTTGGCTGTGATTTATTTAGCCAATTAAACTTTGGGATAATTAGGTGGAGACAATGAGAGAAGTGGGCAGGGAAGTTGTCCAGTATGCAGAGGTTAATGATAATCCTCTTTGAGATAAGTGCCATGTGACCAGAGGGAGTTAAGACTTCAGCGTATCGTCTGATCCCAGACCCACAGACATTGTCGTCGTCGTGCTCTGGTCTCCCAGCCCTAGCTGTGGATCTATTAGCAGTGCACAGTGCCTTAAATGCTTCACTGCAAATGCAAGGGCCCAGACAGAGCCATTTAATAGAACGTCAAATCCAGACTACTGCACAGTACCTCCACAATTTATTCAGTCAGACTTATTTGGACCTCATAAGTAGCGATTTTTTTAAACAAAAAAAATGCAGTTACTGTGTTACTGAACTATATGCTCTGCAGAGTTGATTTCCCTGATCACTAAAGGCATGGTGTAGAGTGAGAACAGAATACAAAATACGGACTCAGTGAGAACAGGCACCGTAAAGTGGGACAAATATTGTGTGGTTGGATAACATACATTCACTGTTCCCATTTCATTTCTTAGCCTGCATGTACTGCTATGGTAATAGTCTGTGAAGGAGCTCTGAAAATACAAGTGACAGATGTGAGTCAAAGCCAGGTCTGTGTCTGAAATAATCACTGGGAGCGCTGCAAGACCCTGCACTACTTGCCACCGACAGACGGATCTGAATTAGAGAAGATAAATGAGAAATGGCTTGTATTATATTAACATCGTCCAAAACACAATACAACACAGAAATGTATCCCTGGCATAGGAAACAGGACTGCAATGCAGGTTCACTATGGGGAATAAGTGAACCCACATTATTCTCAAGCCCTGAGAAAAAGAACACCACTTATGTCTTTCATGCTTTCTGTTAGGCCAGTGCGAATGACAGGTTGTATGAAGCCCTGGCAGTATGTACAGTACATTAAAACAACACACAAACCCAAGAACGTGAACAAAACGTCCACACAGCGTCATAGCTCAGGAGCCGCTGGGAATGCAGAGGTGAATGGGAAGAAAATAACACCCAGGTGGGGAGATAAGCAATCTGGGCCTGTTACCTGCTGGGAAATCTGGTAACAGAAGTGATCCTGTGAATCTGCTGTTTTTCCTCCACCCTCCTCTGATATAAGCTTTGCAGACCTGCACAAAACAGACAGCCGATTGTAGCCCTTTCCCTTCAGGTTACGAGCTTTCATTGGTGGGTGTATCATGCCCAAAACAAAAAGGGGAGGTGCTGGGGTCGTTACACACAGAGACATAAGGCTTTGCTTATTGTAGGACTTCCTAATAGGCTCCCAGCAGCATGGGGGAGGGGGGGGGGGGGGGGGTGACCACCTTATTCCAAAGCCGGTGGCCACGCTCCAAAGATAGAGGGCACTCTTCAAAGACAACATAAATTCCCCCACCATTGCTCATGACGCAGTACTGTAATTCATATTTTCATGTTAGACTCATCTGATTTCAATCTAAAGGGGGATAGACAATGAGTAGTGTTTTCACGAGTGAGTGAATACAGGAAATCACAATTAAACTATTTTGATTCCCAAAATATACCCATTTACTGTATTTATTTGGGGCACATCTGTTGAATCATCCAAACGTGAGTCAAATTATTATTTGTGCCAGATGACTAAAATACAATGATAGGGAATGCAATGATCTCATGTGACTTTTAATTAGATTTGTGCAGTATTGTGTGTATCAATGTTCAGGCAGATCATGGTTAGGTTTTGGGATGGGGATGAGAATGGGAGGTGGGGGTTTAGGCTTATAAGTGGAAGGCTGTATGTATTTGAATGACAGTAAATCCTATGAGGACCAATGCATTTGAAAACAAACTGCATTGACTGGTCATTGTCTTTTGCCAATTGCAACGATAGAATTGTGATCAAATGTTTGCAATGTCGTAGCCTACAGCAATCTACTCTGTAGGAGATACATCTTGATTATAAAGGTCATTCAATTATGTTTGAAGCCACTGATAGTCCATAAAAAGTATTGTGGTTTAACCCCATATTACCAGGTGCAATGACCATATACATTTCCTCACCAAAACCATTTTTAACCTTTCATAAGGATATCACATGACCACAGATGGTGCTCATGTCATGTCTCAGGTCTGAATTTGATAATATTGTACGCCCTCTTGTAATTATTTAGAGCGCCTGAAATAGGTTTCTGTGTCAAATGAATGTGACATGAACAAAATGTAATATTTAGGTTAAACTGAAACTATGGTTATGTACAGATTTGTTATTGCTGGTGTTTAAAAGCTAGATTTTTGTAATGAGATATAATTGTTTGTAAATGTTTGGTAATAATAAAATATTTGAACTTGCTGGATATATGGGATACTTTGGGATTTTGGCAAAGAAGCCCTTTATCTACTCCCCCACTGTCAGATGGACTCATGAATACCATTTTTATATCTCTGCGTGCAGTTTGAAGGAAGTTGCTAACTAGTGTTAGCTCAACTGCTAATAGCGTTTGCGCAATCAGTTAGCATGCTAGCTGTTATCATAGACTTCCAGCCATTGCGCTAGTTTGCATTGGCTCGCAAAAATAACTCTAACTTCGTTCATAATGTATGCATAGACATAACAATGCTGTCCATGAGTTAATCTGACTCTGGGGAAGTAGATAAAGGACTTCACTGCCAAAATCCCGAAGTATCCCTTTAGACTAGCCTGTATAAAAATGTTGCCGAGTTGCAAAATGCAGAGGACACTGCATCAAAAGCATGTTATATAGTCTACCACCTATGCATACTGTACAGTAGCATTCCCATGGGAGAACTAGTCATCTGGGCTGTCGTCGGTGTCAAATAACTTGACGTCTACACTCAGGCTTTTCCTAGCTTAGTTCTTATGTTCTGGTTCTACGAAAGAAAACTACATTTGAAATGATATGGGCAGGGTTCTAATGGAATGTCTAAATTGTTTTGTTTTCCGAGACATTAAGAAGATAAATTATTGTGCGTGTCCGTTGTCAAAATGGGATAGGCGGTATCCTGACCTGAAGTCTACAGTTGCTATTTCCAGAAGAAGTGAAAGAAAAGCAGGGAATGGAAAACCTATCTGAGTGTGTGATTGCAGTGTGTCCTGGGTAAGAAAGACAAAAACTGGATGCATCACTTTGACAGCTTGCACTTCCTCATCTGACAGGTAAAGAAAGGGCAGAATGTTGAAAGGGAGAGATATCAGGAGGATCTGAAAGATGAGAAAAGATAACAAATAACACGCAGAGGAAAAGCTTAAAGGTAAAAGGTAAAACCAATGAACTCATGAAACTAAAGCTTCCAGTCCAGCATTAATGAGATCTACAGTGCCTTCAGAAAGTATTCACACCCTTTACTTTTCCCAACTTTTGTTGTGTTACGGCCTGAATTTCAAGTGGAATCAATTGAGATGTATTGTCACTGGCCTACACGCAATACCCCATAATGTCAAAGTGGAATTATGTTTCTCAAAATGTTTACAAATTAATTAAACATGAAATGCTGAAATGTATTCAACCCCTTCGCTATGACAAGCCTAAATAACTTCAGTAGTAAAAATGTGCCTAACAAGTCACATAAGAAGTTGCATGGACTCACTCTGTGTGCAATAATAATGTTTAACATAATTTTTTTAATGACTACCTCATCTCTGTACCACACATACAATTATCTGTAAGATCCCTCAGTTGAGCAGTGAATCAAACACAGATTCAACCACAAAGACCAAGGAGATTTTACAATGCCTCGCAAAGAAGGGCACCTATTGGCAGATGGGTAAAAAGAATAAAAGAATAAATTAATTATACATTGGATGGTGTATCAATACACCCAGTCAATACAAAGATACAGGAGTCCTTCCTAAACCAGTTGCTGGAGAGAAATGGCTGTGAAGTGCAACCAGAGGGATACAAATCTTGACCACCTTAACTCCACACACAGAGACCCATACAAAGCTCACCCTTGCCCTCCATTTGGCAAATCTGACCATAATTCTATCCTCCTGATTCCCACTGATAAGCAAAAATGTAAGCAGGAAGCACCAGTGACTCGGTCAATAAAAAAGTGATCAGATGAAGCAGATGCTAAGCTACAGGACTGTTTTGCTAGCACAGACTGGACTCTTCCGATGGCCTTGAGGATTACACCACATCAGTCACTGGCATCATCAATAAGTGCATCGATGACGTCATCCCCACAGTGAATGTACGTACATACCCCAACCATAAGCCATGGATTACAGGCAACATCCGCACTGAGCTAAAGGGTAGAGCTGCCACTTTCAAGGAGCGGGACTCTAACCCGGAAGCTTATAAGAAATCCTGCTATGTCCTCCGACGAACCATCAAACAGGCAAAGCGTCAATACAGGACTAAGATTAAATCATACTACACCGGCTCCGACGCTCGTCGGATGTGGCAGGGCTTGCAAACTATTACAGGCAACAAAGGGAAGCACAGCCGAGAGCTGCCCAGTGACACGAGCCTACCAGACGAGCTAAATTACTTCTATGCTCACTTGGAGGCAAGTAACACCGAAACATGCATGAGAGCATCAGCTGTTCCGGATGACTGTGTGATCACGCTCTCCGCAGCCGATGTAAGACCTTTAAACAGGTCAACATTTACAAGACCACAAGGCGAGACGGATTACCAGGACGTGTACTCCAAGCATGCGCTGACCAACTGACAAGTGTCTTCACTGACATTTTCAACCTCTCCCTGTCTGAGTCTGTAATACCAACATGTTTCAAGCAGACCACCATAGTCCCTGTGCCCAAGAACACTAAGGTTACCTGCCTAAATGATTACCAACCCATAGCACTCACGTCTGTAGCCATGTAGTGCTTTGAAAGGCTGGTCATGGCTCACATCAACACCATTATCCCAGAAACCCGAGACCCACTTCAATTTGCATACCTTCCCAACAGATCCAAAGATGATGCAATCTATTGCACTCCACACTGCCCTTTCACACCTGGACAAAAGGAACACCTATGTGAGAATGGTATTAATTGACTACAGCTCAGCGTTTAACACCATAGTGCCCTCAAAAGTCATCACTAAGCTAAGGAACCTGGGACTAAACACCTCCCTCTGCAACCCCATCCTGGACTTCTTGACGGGCCGCCCGCTGGTGGTAAAGGTAGGTAACAACACATCCGCCACAGTCATCCTCAACACGGGGGCTCCTCAGGGGTGCATACTCAGTCCCCCCTGTACTCCCTGTTCACTCATGACTGCAGGGCCAGACACGACTCTTAACACCATCATTAAGTTTGCCGATGACACAACAGTGGTAGGCTTGAACACCGACAACGACGAGACAGCCTATAGGGAGGAGGTCAGAGACCTGACTGTGTGGTGCAAGGACAACAGCCTCTCCCTCAATGTGAGCAAGACAAAGGAGACGATTGTGGAATACAGGAAAAGGAGGAACGAGCATGCCCTCCATTCTCATTGGCGGGGCTGTAGTGGAGCAAGGTTGAGAGCTTAAGTTCCTTGGTGTCCACATCACCAACAAACTAACATGGTCCAAGCGCAGCAAGACAGTCGTGAAGGGGGCAGCAGGCCACAAATGTGCATGTGTCAGCATATGGTCTCACAAGGGGTCTGAGGATCACATCTCGGTACCTAATGGCAGTCAGGCTACCTCTGGCGAGCACATGGAGGGCTGTGCCGCCCCACAAAGAAATGCCACCCCACACCATGACTGACCCACCGCCAAACCGGTCATGCTGGAGGATGTTGCAGGCAGCAGAACGTTCTCCATGGCGTCTCCAGACTCTGTCACGTCTGTCACGTGCTCATGTGCTCAGTGTGAACCTGCTTTCATCTGTGAAGAGCACAGGGCGCCAGTGGCGAATTTGCCAATCTTGGTGTTCTCTGGCAAATGCCAAACGTCCTGCACAGTGTTGGGCTGTAAGCACAACCCCCACCTGTGGACGTCGGGCCCTCATACCACCCTCATGGAGTCTGTTTCTGACCGTTTGAGCAGACACATGCACATTTGTGGCCTGCTGGAGGTCATTTTGCAGGGCTCTGGCAGTGCTCCTCCTTGCACTAAGGCGGAGGTAGCGGTCCTGCTGCTGGGTTGTTGCCCTCCTACGGCCTCCTCCACGTCTCCTGATGTACTGGCCTGTCTCCTGGTAGCGCCTCCATACTCTGGACACTACGCTGACAGACACAGCAAACCTTTTTGCCACAGCTCGCATTGATGTGCCATCCTGGATGAGCTGCACTACCTGAGCCACTTGTGTGGGTTGTAGACTCCGTCTCATGCTACCACTAGAGTGAAAGCACCGCCAGCATTCAAAAGTGACCAAAGCATCAGCCAGGAAGCATAGGAACTGAGATGTGGTCTGTGGTCACCACCTGCAGAACCACTCCTTTATTGGGGGTGTCTTGCTAATTGCCTATAATTTCCACCTTTTGTCTATTCCATTTGCACAACAGCATGTGAAATTTATTATCAATCAGTGTTGCTTCCTAAGTGGACAGTTTGATTTCACAGAAGTGTGATTGACTTGGAGTTACATTGTGTTGTTTAAGTGTTCCCTTTATTTTTTTGAGCAGTGTAGATACTTTTGCACCTGTTTCCTCCAGCATCTTCACAAGGTCCTTTGCTGTTGTTCTGGAATTTATTTGCACTTTTCGTACCAAAGTACATTCATCTCTAGGAGACAGAAAGCGTCTCCTTCCTGAGCGGTATGACGGCTGTTTATACTTGCGTACTATTGTTTGTACAGATGAACGTGGTACCTTCAGGCGTTTGGAAATTGCTCCCAAGGATGAACCAGACTTGTGGCGGTCTACAATTATTTTCTGAGGTCTTGGCTGATTTCTTTTGAGTTTCCCATGATGTCAAGCAAAGAGGCACTGTGTTTGAAGGTAGGTCTTGAAGTACATCCACAGGTACACCTCCAACTGACTCAAATGATGTCAATTAGCCTATCAGAAGCTTCTAAAGCCATGACATCATTTTACGGAATTTTCCAAGCTGTACAACGCCTACCAAACCCGGATCCGGGAGCACCCCCATCACAAAGCTGACTAGCATAGCCTAGCCTAAAGCCACAGGGATATCATATAATAAAATGTTCATGAAATCACAAGTCCAAGACACCAAATGAAAGATACACATCTTGTGAATAAAGCCATCATTTCTGATTTTTAAAATGTTTTACAGGGAAGACAAAATATGTAAATCTATTAGCTAACCACGTTAGTAAAAGACACCACTTCCATACTCCACCATTTTTTACTCCATCAGCAGCTATCACAAATTCGACCAAATAAATATATAAATAGCCACTAACCAAGAAACAACCTCATCAGATGACAGTCTGATAACATATTTATTGTATAGCATAGGTTTTGATAGAAAAATTTGCATATTTCAGGTATAAATCATAGTTTACCATTGCAGCCCCCATCACAACTTTCACTAAAACGACTAGAATAACTACAGAGACCATCGTGTATTAGCTAATTACTCATCATAAAACATTTCTTAAAAATACACAGCGTACAGCAGATGAAAGACACAGATCGTGTGAATCCAAACAATATTTCAGATTTTCTAAGTGTCTTACAGCGAAAACACAATATAGCGTTATATTAGTTTACCACATGTGCAAACATCACCCCAGCATTGAATTCAAGGCAAAAAGAGCGATAACGTGTAAACCACCAAAATATATGAATTTTTTCACTAACCTTCTCAGAATTCTTCCGATGACAGTCCTGTAACATCATATTACACAATGCATATAGAGTTTGTTCGAAAATGTGCATATTTAGCGGCACAAATTGTGCTTATACAATGAGAAAAGTAGCCAAAAGCTCAAGCAATCTGTCCGGCGCCATCTTGGAAAGCCACCTATTCTTATCGAAAACTATTCATAAACTTGACTAAAAAAATACAGGTTGGACAGCAATTGAAAGACAAATTAGTTCTTAATGCAATCGCTGAATTACATTTTTAAAATGAACCTTACTGCGCAATACAGGCTGCGATAACGCAAGGCTACACTGCAAGAAATGGCGTCTCATGCATTTTACTTTTTTCAACAGAACAATGAATTATCAGCATAAATAGTTCTTACATTTCGATGAACTCTCATCAGAATCTTGGGATAGGTGTCCTTTGTCAAAAAGAATCGTTGATAGGTTGGAGAACGTCGTCTTCAGAGTTGCAATTAGCAGTAAACATTAGCACGAAAGAGAGAGATACCCAAATTCCTACAGCGCCAAGGAAATAAATACCCGAAAATCGCAAAATACTGACATAAACTGATATAATTTGGTTCAAAATAACAAGATTATGATGTCTTTAAAGCCTATATCGAATAAAAACACAGCCGGAAATGTCTGAGATCTATAACCGATGTTTCCAAAAGAACGTCCCAAGGTCCTCAATGCGCCCGAGTAAAGGTGAAAGGAATGAGCCACCTCGTTCCCAATCAATTTATAAACTTTGGGATCTACGTAGAGACTCCATTTCAAGTCTCCCTATTCGCTAACAACCAGGGGAAGGCGTATGCAGTGCATCTCAACCAATAGAAGACAGTCAGAGTTATCCACAGGTCTGGGAACAGCAAGCAGATTTCAGCATTTTCAAATCCTCATAGGAGAATTGCTCTAAGTCCAGTTCTGTTTCACTTACAGACATAATTCAAACGGTTTTAGAAACTAGAGAGTGTTTTCTATCCAATAGTAATAATAATATGCATATTGTACGAGCAAGAATTGAGTACGAGGCAGTTTAATTTGGAAACGAATTTGTACTATGTCGAAATGGCACCCCCCTTGTGGCAAGAAGTTAAAGTCACAGTCAACTTGGTGTATGTAAACATCTGACCCACAGGAATTGTGATACAGTGAATTATAAGTGAAATAAACTGTCTGTAAACAATTGTTGGAAGAATTACTTGTGTCATACACAAAGTAGATGTTCTAACCGACTTGCCAAAACTATAGTTTGTTAACAAGAAATTTCTGGAGTGGTTGAAAAACGAGTTTTAATGTCTCCAACCTAAGTGTATGTAAACTTCCAACTTCATCTGTACCTCGTCTAACCGGTTCCCCCTCACATTCACTCTGTACCGGTACCCCCTGTATATAGCCTCACTATTGTTATTTTACTGCAGCTCTTTAATGATTTTGCCCTTATTTTTTTTGGTATTTTTCTTAAAACTGCATTGTTGGTTAAGGGCTTTTCAGTAAGCATTTCACTGTAACGTCTACACCGGTTGTATTCGGAGCATGTGACAAATAACATTTGATTTGATTTGATTGGAGAGAACTGAGGATGGATCAACAACATTGTAGTTACTCCACAATACTAACCTAATTGACATAGTGAAAAGAAGGAAGCTTGTACAGAATAAAAATATATTCCATATCATGCATCCTCTTTGCAACAAGGCACTAAAGTAATACTGCAAAAATGTGACAAAGCAATTCACTTTTTGTCCTGAAATCAAAGTGTTATGTTTGGGGCAAATCCAATACAACACATTACTGAGTACCACTCTCCATATTTCCAAGCATTGTGGTGACTGCATCATGTTCTGGGGATGCATATAATCATTAAGGACTGGGGAGTTTTTCATGATATAAAATAAATGGAATGGAGCTAAGCAAAGGCAAAATCCTAGAGGAAAACCTGGTTCAGTCTGATTTCTACCAGACACTGGGAGATGAATTCATCTTTCAGCAGGACAATAACCTAAAACACAAGGTCAAATCTACACTGGAGTTCCTTACCAAGAAGACAGTGAATGTTCCTGAGTGGCCTAGTTACAGTTTTGACTTAAATCTACTTGAAAATCTATGGCAATACCTAAAAATGGTTGTCTAGCAATGATAAAACTGCACCAGTTTGGCATCATGCCATCGAGGGTGGTGATGTTGCCATACCAAGCAGTCATGTTTAACAATAAAAACCAATTTGAAAGTGCTTGAAGAATTTTGGAAAAAGAATGGGCAAATGTTGCACAATCCAGGTTGTTGAAAGCTCTTAGAGACTTACCCAGAAAGACTCACAGCTGTAATTGCTGCCAAAGGTGTTTCTACAAAGTATTGAGTCAGGGGTGTGAATACTTATGTAAATGAGATATTTATGTATTCCATTTTCAATAGATTGGCAAAATATTCTAAAATCATGTTTTCACATTGTCATTGTGTGGTATTGTGTGTAGATGGGTTAGATTTTATATATTTTTTAAATATATTTTGAATTTTGGCTGTAGCACAACAAAATGTGGAATAGGTCAAGGGGTATGAATACTTTCTGAAGGCACTGTATTATTACAGAGTCAAGGTAATCATGTAGATTACATTGGTGCATACAGACAGCATGAGGCTCAGCTATTAACAGCAACACATTCATTTTGACCTAGCACCCCGGCACCATTAAGCAATTACCAGCTGATGACTATGTTTGTGAATGCCAGAGGGTAAATGTCATTATGTGTGTAGTGAGCCACAATGGTCAGCTCTGTCTGATCAGTGAGAGAGATGTGAATGGATGTGACCTTTGTACCTAAACAGTATTTCAACACAGAGGGGAAAAGCACAACGCTGTGATCGACGACATGCCTGTGCAGGACTAAACTTCTGCATGTTCAACTTCACCGTTTTGCCTAGAGTCATTAAATATTGAAGACAAAAACACGTTGAATTTAGGAGAGCTCCTCATGTTGTACTGGGCCAACTCTAGCTTTTTGGAGGCCCTAAGTGAGATTTGGTTGGGTGGAACGCCCACCAAGCGGGCAACATTTTTGAAGTTAGAGAGAACATTTTGCAAATTGTATAACACATTTCATGTAATTCTGCACATTTTGCCATGGGGAGGAGGGAAATGTTTGCAGTTTTAAAGCACATTTTGCCATGTCTTAAGCCATGTTAATGATTTCCGAGTGACAGTAACTAACAAAATCAATGAGGGCACGTGCTCTATGTGTCTTGGGTGGCTGGAATCAGTAACAATTTTCCGGGGCCCTCCTTTCACACCACCTGATATAGAGGTCCTGGATAGCAGGGAGCTCGGCCCCAGTGATGTACTGGGCTGTCCGCACCACTCTCTGTAGCACCATGCCATCGAGGGTGGTGATGTTGCCATACCAAGCAGACATGTTTAACAATAACTTTTTTTCACAAAAAAAAAGATGGGGTTCAAAATGATTGGGACCCCTGTTTTCAATAGCTTTCAATGCCTCACCTTGCGAGGATAATGGCACTGAGCCCTTTTCTATGTTTTATGAGATTGGAGAACTTATTGGGAGGGATATTAGACCGTTCCTTCATAAAGTATCTTTCCAGATCCTTGATATCCTTCATATGCGCTTATGGACTGGCCTCTCCAATTCAAACAACAGGTTTTCAATGGGGTTCAAGTCCGGAGACTGCAAAATGTTGATTTTGTGGTCAATTAACAAGTTCTGTGTGGATTTTGATGTGTGCTTGGGGCTATTGTCCTGCTGGAAGATCAACTTGCGGCCAAGTTTCAGCCTCCCGGCAGAGGCAACCAGGGTTTTGGCTAAAATGTTGTGATAGTGGGTAAGTTTCATGATGTTGTTGACCTAAACAAGGGCTCCAGGACCAGTGGAAGGCAAAATAGCACCATAACATCAAGCTACGCAAGAGTCGTTGGAAGGTAAGGGGTTTTTCTTCATAGAAGGTCATAGGAAAGCCCAGGAGATAAGTGTCTACATACTGTAATAAGCTCACATAGTTGCCGTCACAAACTCCAACCTCCACACAGTTGTCACTGATATTCATATTCAGTTGGATATTCGGTTTCTGTACTTACAGCATTCATATAAATTCATTTTTATCAGGTTTTTGTTTTGGCGGACATTTGTCAATAAAACTCATGAATGCAACTATTTATGTCAAATCGTTTTGTGTTCTACTTGTAGCCCTGGTTGTCCTGAAAAGAAAATGGTAAAAACACTTCAATGTGAGGCTAAATATAAGGGCTGGTCATGCAGATAAATGAAAAGCAGATTTTTTTAGAGGATCAATTGGCCCCAGAATCAACATTTTGCAATGGCCATTCTCTGGACTTGAACCCCGTTGAAAACCTGTGGTTTGAATTGAAGAGTGGAGTCCATAAGCGCAGATGAAGGATATCAAGGATCTGGAAAGATTATGTATGAAGGAATGATCTAAGATCCCTACCAACGTGTTCTCCATCTCATTAAACATTTTAGAAAAAGGCTCTTTGTGAGAAATTTTAAATATGATATAAAATACAATAATAAAATATATTTCTCTGAGCAATTGTATGAATATAAAATAATGTAATGTACCATTTTTGTTAGCATATAATACAGCTCAGTATTTGACAAATTGTTTTAATAGTATTTTTTTGGTCATCTTTATCAAGTGCCAATCATTTCGGACCTGACAATCACATGCTGTAGATGCATGGGCCTAGAGAGAAACGTTTACAGTCTTATAAAGTCTAGTAGTGCACTGCTATGTAACTGAGGGAACTAATATGAGTGTCATGTAGCGATACGACGCTAACACTGATGACTAGCCCAGGGGAGTAGAACACATTTATTTAGCGAAAGCAGCATGGAGCAAGGATCATTTCACTCAACAATGTCTGCCTCACCCTGCATCTTCATACTCTGAGGACATTAATAAAAGACATGCTTAGGAGGGAATGTCTAATAGCTGTCTTAGAATATCACTCTACCACCAACTTGACAGGAAGTACATTATCCCCTCAAGCCAAAGAGACATAAATGTCCATTGAGCAGAGCCCAAGCTAGCGGGGCAATGTTGATGAGCTGTTAAAATGACTTATTATTATTTTCAATGCCATATCTGTTATGTCAAGGGAACAGGAATTTATTTTTTAACAGCAAATATAACTATATCCATTTAAACCCATAAAGTGCACTTTAGTGCTCCCTTTATTATACAGTGGCTATTATTAAGCGAAAGCTCTTGGAACGGGGAACGATTGGTAATGTAATTCTTCATAACGTTGAGCTTTCTAATCCTCTGATGTTGAGCTATCGCTGGGAATTAAAAGTGTCTGTTCTTTTTTGTGCTTTGTGTCTCTGAGTGCCGGTTTAGGTTTCACATGTTGAATCAGACATTTAAGGACATGTGAAACACAATTGTTCTATGATTTAATTATCTGATAACATTGTAAGAGGTATACTTTTCCAATTAAATCCCAGGTATCTGGATCTGTCTTGTCAATCCTCACAAGAGCCCGAACACTTTGTTCCCCTTTTCCCAACAGTCCTTAGGGTCATAAAGTTAATGGTGTATTTTGTCTATCTTCAAATCAAATCGTTTGATGCTTTATCTGCTTTTTCCTTTTGGTCACATATGATAATATTCGTTTTGACAATGTCCGTTTTGGCTGTATGTCAACCTCTGGCTACACATTGAAAATGTTGTATTAGGTCTTTCTATGGGTATCTCATTGATAAAAAATATTGCAATGTGTATTGTGCCACCGTGTTTGTAATTTGAGACAAAGGTCAAATGTGTGTCGGAGAAAGCAGGCCCCATGACCCAGGTGCCTCATCTGTCTTGTAGCTGTTATCTATCCAATCTTGTGACAATGTTGGCTTGCTAGGTCTAGCATGCGTTTCATTCTTTACCTTATTATATTTACCACCTTACACACTCCCTCAGGATGCCTTGTCTACGCTTAGAAAAAAGGGTTCCAAAAGGGTTCTTAGGCTGTCCCCATGGGAGAACCCTGGAAAGAGTTTTACATGGAACACAAAACGGTTGTACTTCAAAGGGTTCTAATATGAGGACAGCCGGAGAACTCTTTTAGGTTCTCGATAGAGGCATTTTTATTCTCAGAGTGTAGGTGAGTCTGGCGGTTCTTGTGGTCACTTTGTGATGATTGCTGTATTTTCTGGGGTGGGGACAAAAATGCAAATATGGTACTACCCTTAGGGGCTTGCTTGGCGTAATTTATCTTGCATTTATTTTCTTGCCCTTTCATGTTACAGTAAGTGGACATTTTAAACACCCTAAATGTGAAATAATACATCATATTGATTAAAATGTAGGTGGTATTGCCCTACTAGTGTAATTTACCCCTGGAGTATGTTTATGTTGGCATTAATATGCTATTGGCGTACATTGACTCGGAGAGAGATCACCGTTGCATACCCACACTACCCAGGGCGCCTGAATTAGCATATGAAAATATGCCACTTGTTAACTTGCGTGTGACTTTGGGGTTTGCATGGCTGTCAGCTCAAGCATAGTCAGACTCTCTCTCTCTCTCTAACTGATGTACACAGGAAGAAATGAAGGAGTGTGGCTTCACAGAGGGAGTAGTAGAGGAAAGGAGGAAGTTTCACATAATGCTGTACATACATATAGATAGAGGGGGAGTGGGGCAGTGCAAAGAGAGGGAGAACTGGCGCAAAATACACGCACGCAAAGAGAGTTTTATTGTTTATTTCACTTGCTTTGGCAATGTAAACAAATGTTTCCCATGCCAATAAAGTCCTTAAATTGAATTGAGAGAGAGAGAGAGAGAGAGAGAGATATGGAAACATAGGTAGAGACAGTAGACACATGGTGATGTGTAGAAAGAAACGAGAGGCGGACAGAGAGAAGAGCGAGAGAGAGAGAGAGAGAAGAGAAGGAGAGTGGCTCCTCAGCCTGTGTACTCTGAGCAGAGAGAGTGCTCTGGTAGAACAGTGTATGTATGGTTGCAGCATGGCATGTCTGGCCCTGCTTTAAAGTCATTCTCTCTATCACTCAGCACTTCTCTCTCCTCCTTTTCCCCAACCAAAAATTGACCCAATCAGGAGATGAAACGGAACAGAGGAGCTGGGCTAGATGCGGGCCAATCTCTTTAAAGCTTACATGATCCCTTTTGTTTCCCTGCAGGAAAAATGAACTAAATCTGAAGTCAAAAGTCAACTCGGGTGCCTTAATGACAGAGATGAGCAGAAACTTTGTAGCGAGCCAGTGGTATCTCATTAACGTGTCTCACAGGTTAGAGGCGGTGTTAAAGGATTTCTTCCCGGTCCCTTATTTTGTCTCCCTTCTGAGCTAAGGCATACAGGTTCGAAAATGGGTTTTCTGAGTAAAAAGAAAGGTCTGAAAGAAAAGCAGACTGACAAAAACATTTTTTTATGATAGCAGGTTCTTCCCAAGGACACTCGTTCATTATATGAAAGCTCAGGGCTTCTGCAAAATCTAGAGAGGATAGAATTCTTTTACTTTGACTCACCAGATTAAGGACCTTGGCCATTTTTCTCCATGGGTAAAGACATACTAAATTAATAATAGAGATGGATAGGGAGCACTGTAAGTACTAATTGGCCTTTTAGGACAAAACTTCTGAAATTACACTTACCATCTCACAGCTTAACGCAGTGAAAATTACAGTGTGTGTCCATCTGTCGAATTGGTGAATGTTACTTTTGGGGTAAATTGCAATGAAGTATAGTAGAGTTGTAAAATGTGTTACCATGAAAGCATACAATGAAAATTAAGACCCATTGAGAGTTAGCATTGTTTGCTCAAATGGATTTCAGGCCTCTTTCCTCCCATATTCCACTGTTTTGGTATACATTGAATAGTCACCACCTTCCATTTCTTTTGTATTGTTTACTTTATTATTGGTCTGAAGCCAAACAAGAAAGAACTTCACATGAGCATCACAATGCGTACTTCACCCATGCTCTTACCAAGGTTTTCCAGCACAACGCTTTGACCTACTAAAGTAGCTATGTTGGTCTATTGTACTATATTTCATGACATAATTTTTGTTCAGTAGGTACCCAACATAACAACAGGCGGTGGTGTGTTGGCACAGTCACTCATAGAGATACAGAGGTCTGCAGAGCGTGTATGCCTTCATTCATAATTTCTGTAACCGTAAGCTTACCTGTGATTGACATGAGCTCAGAACCACTTGTTTTTCAAACACGGTTCTCTTTTATCAATTGCTGTGCTGATCAATGGGCAGTTCATTACCTCTGTCAAATGAATATGGAGCTTAACGTTGTGTGCATTTGTATTTATTTTTGCAATAAAGATGACAATGTTACAATAATACACATTTACAATAGGCCTATATCTAACAATACATACAGCCTAATGAGATATATACTGTATATACACACTACCGGTCAAAAGTTTTAGAACACCGACTCATTCAAGGCCTTTTCTTTATTTTTACTATTAGAATAACAGTGAAGACATCAAAACTATGAAATATCACGTATGGAATCATGTAGTAACCGAAAAAGTGTTAAACAAATCAAAATATGCTTTATATTTCAGATTCTCAAATAGCCACCCTTTGCCTTGATGACAGCTTTGCACATTCTCTCAACCATTCTCTCTTTTCATTCTCTCAACCAGCTTCACCTGGAATGCTTTTCCAACAGTCTTGAAGGAGTTCCCACATATGCTGAGCACTTGTTGGCTGCTTTCCTTCCCTCTGTGGGCCAACTCATTCCACACCATAGCAATGCATATCAATGCATATCTGATGCAGCACTCCATCGCTCTCCTTCTTGGTCAAATAGCCCTTACACAGCTGGAGGTGTGTTGGGTCATTGTCCTGAAGAAAAACAAATGATAGTCCCACAAAGACCAAACCAGATGGGATGGCGTATCGCTACAGAATGCTTTGGTAGCCATGCTGGTTAAGTGTGCCTTGAATTCTAAATAAATCACAGACTGTGTCACCAGCAAAGCACCCCCACACCATAACACCTTCTCCTCCATGCTTCACGGTGGGAACTACACATGCGGAGATCATCCGTTCACCCACACCGCGTCTCACAAGGACATGGTGGTTGGAACCAAACATCTCAAATTTGGAGTCATCAGACCAAAGAACAGATTTCCACTGGTCGAATGTCCATTGCTCGTGTTTCTTGGCCAAAGCAAATCTCTTTTTCTTACTGGTGTCCTTTAGTAGTGGTCTCTTTGCAGTAATTCAACCATAAAGGCCTGATTCACATAGTCTCCTCTGAACAGTTGATGTTGAGATGTGTTTGTTACTTGAACTCTGTGAAGCATTTATTTGGCTGCAATTTCTGAGGTACAGTTAACTCTAATGAACATATCCTCTGCAGCAGAGGTAACTTTGGGTCTTGCTTTCCTGTGGTGGTCCTCGTGAGAGCCAGTTTCATCATAGAGCTTGATGGTTTTTACGACTGCACTTGAAGAAACTTTCAAAGTTCCTGAAATTATCCATATTGACTGACCTTCATGTCTTAAAGTAATGATGGACTGTCGTTTCTCTTTGCTTATTTGAACTGTTCGTGCCATAATATGGACATGGTCTTTTACCAAATAGGGCTATCTTCTGTATACCACCCTACCTTTTCACAACACAACTGATTGTCTCAAACACATTAAGAAGGAAATAAATAACTTTGACCTCATGAAGCGGTTGAGAGAATACCAAGAATGTGCAAAGCTGTTATCAAGGCAAAGGATGGCTACTTTGAAGAATCTCAAATATGAAATATATTATTGTTTAACACTTTTTTGGTTACTACTTGAGTCCATATGTTTTATTTCATAGTTTCGATGTCTTCATTATTATTCTACAATGTAGAAAACAGTGAAAATAAATAAAAACCCTGGTATGAGTAGATGTGTCCAAACATTTAACTAGTACTGTTATAGAACATATACAATTGAAGTCAGAAGTTTACATACACCTTTGCCAAATACATTTAAACTCAGTTTTTCACAATTCCTGACATTTAATCCTAGTAAAAATCCCTGTCTTAGGTCAGTTAGGATCACCACTTTATTTGAAGAACGTGAAATGTCAGAATAATAGTAGAGAGAATGATTTATTTCAGCTTTTATTACTTTCATCACATTCCCAGTGGGTCAGAAGTTTACATACACTCAATTAGTATTTGGTAGCATTGCTTTCAAATTGTTTAACTTGGGTCAAACGTTTTGTGTAGCCATCCACAAGCTTCCCACAATAAGTTGGGTGAATTTTGGCCAATTCCTCCTGACATAGCTGGTGTCACTGAGTCAGAATTGTAGGCCTCCTTGCTCGCACACACTTTTTCAGTTCTGACCACAAATTTTCTATTGGATTGAGGTCAGGGCTTTGTGATGGCCACTCCAATACCTTGACTTTGTGGTCCTTAAGCCATTTTGCCACAACTTTGGAAGTATACTTGGGGTCATTGTCCATTTGGAAGACCCATTTGCGACCAAGCTTTAACTTCCTGACTGATGTCTTGAGATGTTGTTTCAAAATATCCACATCATTTTCCTACCTCATGATGCCATCCATTTTGTGAAGTGCACCAGTCCCTCATGCAGCAAAGCACCCCCACAACATGATGCTGCCAACACTGTGCTTCACGGTTGTGATGGTGTTCTTCGGCTTGCAAGCCTCCCCCTTTTTCCTCCAAACATAACGATGGTCATTATGGCCAAACAGTTCTATTTTTGTTTCATCAGACCACAAGACATTTCTCCAAAAAGTACGATCTTTGTCCCCATGTGCAGTTGCAAACCGTAGTCTGGATTTTTTAATGACGGTTTTGGAGCAGTGGCTTCTTCCTTGCTGTGCGGCCTTTCAGGTTATGTCGATATAGGACTCGTTTTACTGTGGATATAGATACTTTTGTACCTGTTTCCTCCAGCATCTTCACAAGGTCCTTTGCTGTTGTTCTGGAATTTATTTGCACTTTTCACACCAAAGTACATTCATCTCTAGGAGACAGAACGTGTCTCCTTCCTGAGCAGTATGACGGCTGTGTGGTCCCATTGTAACGGGCTTCCTCCTTCTCATCCGAAGAGGAGTAGCAAGGATTTGACCAAAGTGCAGCGGGTTGTGAATACATAATGATTTAATAAAGCAAACGACGAAACACGAAAAAACAAACACTTGGAAGGATTTACAAAATAACAAAACAACGTAGACTGACCTGAACGTAAGAACTTACATGTAACACGACGAACGCACGAACAGGGAAAAACAGACTACACAAAAACCGAACGAACAAACATACCGAAACAGTCCCGTGTGGCGCAACATACACAGACACGGAAGACAACCACCCACAACAAACAGTGTGAAAACACCTACCTTAATATGACTCTCAATCAGAGGAAATGAAAACCACCTGCCTCTAATTGAGAGCCATATCAGGTCACCCTTTAAACCAACATAGAAACAGAAAACATAGACTGCCCACCCAAACTCACGTCCTGACCAACTAACACATACAAAAACTAACAGAAAACAGGTCAGGAACGTGACACCCATGTTGTTTATACGCGCACTATTGTTTGTACAGATGAACGTGGTACCTTCAGGCGTTTGGAAACTGCTCCCAAGGATGAACCAGACTTGTGGAGGTCTACACTTTTTTTCTGAGGTCTTGGCTGATTCTTTTGATTTTCCCATGATGTCAAGCAAAGAGGCACTGAGTTTGAAGGTAGGCCTTGAAATACATCCACAGGTACACCTCTAATTGACTCAAATGATGTCAATTAGCCTATCAGAAGCTTCTAAAGCCATGAAATCATTTTACGGAATTTTCCAAGCTGTTTAAAGGCACAGTCAACTTATTGAATGTGAACATCTGACCCACTGGAATGGTGATACAGTGAAATATAAGTGAAATAAACTGTCTGTAAACAATTGTTGGTAAAATTACTTGTGTCATGCACAAAGTAGATGTCCTAACCGACTTGCCAAAGCTATAGTTTGTTAACAAGAAATTTGTGGAGTGGTTGAAAAACGAGTTTTAATGACTCCAACCTAAGTGTATGTAAACTTCCGACTTCAACTGTATAGTATATACTGTATATATGTCTATACTTTATTTGAATAGTAGGATACTGTAAAATCCATTGTCCCTCTGAAGAGTATGAATTGGGCTTTTTGAGAAGGTTAGTATCCTAAGCAATCTGCCTACACATTGTTGGAAGTACAATAGACTAACATAGCTACTGTAGTAGGTTAAATCTTTGTGCTGGAAAACCTTGGTAGAGCATGGGTGAAGTACCCATTGTGGTGATCATAAGAATTTCCTTTATTTTTCGGCTTCAGACCAATACCTATTTTTCACTTAAAACGTTGTTTATTTTTGTTTATTTTTCGGGGTTTTAGGTGATTATACAACATTATTATACAACATTATAATAATACAACACAAGCTTCAATGCCATACAACTCTCATTCCATGGCCTCCAACTTCTCTTAAATGCAAGTAAAACTAAATGCAAGCTATTCAATCGACCACTGTCCGCACCTGCCCGCCCGTCCAGCATCACTACTCTGGACGGCTCTGACTTAGAATACGTGGACATCTACAAATACCTAGGTGTCTGGTTAGACTGTAAACTCTCCTTCCACACTCACATTATTAAGCATCTCCAATCCAAAATTAAATCTAGAATTGGCTTCCTATATCGCAACAAAGCATCCTTCACTCATGCTGCCAAACACACCCTCGTAAAACTGACCATCCTACCGATCCTCGACTTCGGCAATGTCATCTATAAAATAGCCTCCAACACTCTACTCAGCAAATTGGATGCAGTCTATCACAGTGCCATCTGTTCTGTCACCAAAGCCCCATACACTACCCACCACTGCGACCTGTACGCTCTCGTTGGTTGGCTCTCGCTTCATACTCGTCGCCAAACCCACTGGCTACAGGTTATCTATAAGTCTCTGCTAGGTAAAGCCCCGCATTATCTCAGCTCACTGGTCACCATAGCAGCCCCCACTCGTAGCACGCGCTCCAGCAGGTATATCGCACTGGTCACCCCCAAAGCCAATTTCTCCTTTGGTCGCCTTTCCTTCCAGTTCTCTGCTGCCAATAACTGGAACAAACTGCAAAAATCACTGAAGCTGTAGACTCATATCTCCCTCACTAGCTTTAAGCACCAGCTGTCAGAGCAGCTCACAGATCACTGCACCTGTATATAGCCCGTCTGTAAACAGCCCATCTATCTACCTCATCCCCATACTGTTGTCACGCCCTGACCATAGAGAGCTTTTTATTCTCTGTTGGTTAGGTCGGGGTGTGATTAGGGTGGGTCATCTAGGTAATTATATGTCTATGTTGGCCTGGTATGGTTCCCAATCAGAGGCAGCTGTTTATCGTTGTCTCTGATTGGGGATCATATTTAGGCAGCCATTTCCCCTTTGTGCCTTGTGGGATCTTGTCTATGTATAGTTGCCTGCGAGCACTACATGAGCTTCACGTTTCGTTTTGCAATTGTTTGTTTTCTTTGAGTTTCAATTCCAAACAAAGAGGATGGAACCATACCACGCAGAATCTTGGTCCACTCATTATAACGATCGTGAAAAGTGTATTTATTTATTTCTCTTGCTCCTTTGCACCCCAGTATATCTACTTGCACATTCATCTTCTGTACATCTACCATTCCAGGGTGTAATTGCTATATTGTAATTACTTCACCTCCATGGCCTATTTATTGCCTTAACTCTCTTATCTTACCTCATTTGCACTCACTGTATATAGACTTTTTTTTCTACTGTATTATTGGCTGTAGGTTTCGGTTATTCCATGTGTAACTCTGTGTTGTTGTATGTGTCAAATTGCTATGCTTTATCTTGGCCAGGTTGCAGTTGCAAATGAGAACTTGTTCTCAACTAGCCTACCTGGTTAAATAAAGGTGAAAAAATTAAATTATAATACAGTAATAAAAGTAAAGTAAGAGTACACAATAATGACAAATTGCAACAGAAATAATGTAGTTATTATTATTTATTTAATATTAACAGCTGATTTACCGGAGGGATGCGAAAAAACAGAAACCCATTTAAGCCAATATGTCATAACCTGGAAAAAATGTCCATGATCTCTTTTAACAAGACAATCGAGAAAGCTCCTGGAAAATACACAAATAATCTATAAACTATAAACTATTAACATGAAATGTACTATAAAGTTTACTGAAGAAAAGCCTAGTACTTCATTACCTGTAAACAATGGTGAGTTATTACAAAATATAATATATAGTCATACAATTCAGGAATGGCCACAATTGCACTTAAACATATATAGGGTTATGCAGGCTTTATTGTTCAAGCCCATTTCTGCCACACCTGATTCTACTATTCAAGGTCTTGATGAACAGCTGAGTAGTAGAATCAGGTGTGGTAGCACTGGGCTTGAACAAAAAAAACATGCATAACCTTGTGGCTCGTCAATAGCAATTTTGGTAACTCCTGATTCAAACACTGTGACAAATGACAAACTGCAAAGAAACACCTGTAAAATACAAAGTCATTAAACAAGTACAAAACACTTAGGAATACATATTTACAAATATGGCCTTGGATAGGTGCTCTAAATCCTTTAGCTACAAATGTTCTTAGTAATGCTGTACACAGCTGTCCAACTCCAGTCATAGAGTACACATTCACACTTTTATAAATGGCATCTATCCTGGCCATTAAGCAGACTGGGGCTTTCCCTGCATGTCGGTAAAGGGGGATAATCAACTGTCTCTAAGATGTACTGTAGGGATGGCGTGCATCTGACGGATGAGGGCAATGAAGTCTTCCTTGATAGTTTGAGAGTTGGTCTCTCCACCGTTCTCTCCTCATGCACTATTACTAGTACACGTCACACTCCCTGTCCCTTGCCAATTCAATGATGCCTAACCAACCCAATGGCTCTTTTAATAGGCACCTAATAAATGAAAATAAGCATTCGCCGTGCATATGTGTGGATGCCGGTGTGTGTGTCGCGAAAGGAAGTGGGTGTCAAAAACTATACACGAAAGAGAACGGTCAAAATATCTCCTCTGGTAGGCAAATCCAGAACCAAATCCCAGGGCAGTGACACTAACCATTACACTACAAACCCCTGTCAACTTGACACTATTTAAATGTACAGTCTGGTGATGTCAGCACGTGTTCATTCCAGTTATATATATTTTTTAATTCACCCAGTACTGATTGAATGTTTATTTATCTTCCTTGGTCATTTTTTGTTGTTGTGTAAAAGAGTTGACGTGTTGAAAACAGTTTCATTTGATCACGTAGCCAACCAAGTTAGCAAGCATGGCGTTTTCTTTTGACTGCGCGTAGGTTGCGCACGCAAGCACTGATCATTAGGATGCTGTTGTTGTTTTACCTGGATGCTTCGTGTGCAACCTGCAACCCTGCTATTTTTTACTTGCGGATGGCGACTTCAGGTTTCCGGGAGCACATTGAAAAGTCAGCGCAAATTTGGATTCTAATGACATCAAGAAAATTGTATTGACAGAAGTTAGCAGCATGGCAGTTTTCCCAAAGTTTTGTGCACCTAACTGGTCAGATATAATAGCAGTCAAGGACATTCACTTGCTTATTTGTTTGTGTTCTGATTACACGCAATTGTCCACAGCTCAACAGTTTACACCGATGACTATGAAACACCTTCCATAGTAGAATATACCTTTCTTTTGCTTCTCATCCAACTGGTGTTAGCTAGCTAGCTACAGCTGCTAGCCTTCTACTAGCTAGCTGCTACTCTTGCACAGCAACCAAGTTGCTCAACCCAGTTTTAGAACACTGAGAAAGATGTTAGCATTGTCATACATGCTACAAAAAGTTAGCATATCGTTGTTTTTTATTGGGCAGAAATGTGTTGCACCTACAAACGTATTCAGTCCAAATGTATCTAAGTCTATTGGTCAATTTATGGATGCTGCAACCTCGTTTTAACCCAACGTCTAGAATTTGAGCTAGGTTTGGGCAAAAAATTGTCTTGCGACCCTAATGCTAATGACACTGTCAAAAATCTGGTATAGTGGTTATTTGAT
This sequence comes from Salvelinus fontinalis, assembly GCF_029448725.1. NCBI lineage: Eukaryota > Metazoa > Chordata > Actinopteri > Salmoniformes > Salmonidae > Salvelinus > Salvelinus fontinalis. Next base: position 9,622,590 of record NC_074691.1, on the reverse strand, counting down.
CATGATGAAAGGCGAGGAGAGTTTTGTGTACCTACAATCAAGTTGATTTGCGAATTTTCCTCGACAAGTCATATTGGCTTAAATATAATGGTAGGGATATTTGAATTTAACATTGAGCTTCAACCAATCCCATGCTATAGTTGTGCCGACCGGAAAAACTATAATATCCGGGATTTTGTTGGGATTCGTTTATTTTTTATTTTTTAGGGGTTTTCCATTGGATTACAAATAGTTATTTGGACCTGGACTTGGATTTCCGTTCAAGACTCAGACCCAACCAGAGGTTCTGGTAGGACTAAAGTTTTAAATTAATTTGTTGTTGATTATTGAATCATTATTTTGTTGTTTATGCTGAACCCCTATGATTTTCCTGTCAATACACTATTTTTGCACTGAGCAAGTTCCACAATCACTTATTTCGGACAAGTTTGCGGTTTGTGCAAGTTTGTTGCAGACTAAGCCCCTAAGAAAATTATCCAAAAATAGCCTTGCCATCTAATAACATTCCCCAAAGAGTGAGACAATGGCACAAGAGGATACTGTTGCAATATCCAAAAGAAAAAGGCCTGAAGGAATTAGAATTGGTCAATATGTTGTTCAGGGAACTGATTAAACCATAATTGGAGGACAGGACCGGTAATATTTCTCAGGAGCCATGGCTGCCAGACAGCAGCTAGCCGAGCTTGGCTTCTGTCTGGGCTGTGGGCCCCCTTTGGCCTGGCTGACTGACTGAACAGGCCAGGGAGACGCAAGCCAACCATCACCAAAGTGGATGCCGTCAGCATTTTGGAGCAGGCAGCTGGAGAAACAGTGAAATAAAACACCTTTCTACTGGGCATCCTTCAGATTCACAGGGGCCACCGACTACTATTTCACGCTATGGAAATCCTTACCAACTCCCTGGCTGTTTTTTTCTCTCTGAGGTAGTTGATTTATAAGAGACAGTTGAGTAATGCTATACTGTTATCACATTTGGATCTTGGTGACACGTACAGTAACAGTCTGACAGAGCTGCAATACCTGAAAGAGAGAGACTTTGGGGCCTAGTCAAAAGTAGTGCACTATCTAGGAAATAGGGTGCCATTTGGGATGCGTCCCTTTATTTGAGCCCAGTAATCCGTACCTATTTTTGTCGGTAAAATTAGATTTATCATTGCACGAACAGCTGAATAATGATAACTTTAAATTATGAGTTCAGTTGTGACTTTGTCTCCACCACATAAACCTTGCAGCACATACCCCGTGCTTAAGTACTTCAGCAGGTTATTAATACATGTATGGTAACACTTTATATTACACAATACATACATAGACGCTATGTTTGCATGAATTATTAGAGAAGAATAGTGTACACGCGTACAGTTCGTGGAACAGTGATCTGCATGCAACATGGACAGTAATTGGAGGATTATAGGTTCTTAGTGACATTGTGACTCCTCATCCTTCTACATCGTTTCAGTCTTAACTTTTAAACTCCTCAGGGTTTACTATATCATAAGAGGATATAGCGGCCTTATGTTCTGATCCAGTTCTAACCTTATCAGTTCTCACCTTATGCTTTCATCTGTGTTTCAGAGGATGTAACGATCCCATTTATTGTCAGGTATAGGGAGACAAATTGTAATGTATATCATTGCTACAGCACAATGTTCTCACACTTAAAAACGACTCAATCATTGATCACAACAATGCCCCACCCTTCCTTCTACAGTTTATGCAAACGGTTGATTTGAGAATTTATTCTTGGCTCAAAGGAACCTTATTGTTCCTAATTTTTCCAGCTACAAAGTGGCAGCCGTGTAAAGTAAACATCTGAGGCTGTGTAGGCGGGTCTTTTTCACAATGCCAAAATACACAGGGAGACATTAATGATCCTGGCTGAGCCAATCAAATTGCTTCTCCTGAAACATGAAGGAGGAACGTACCAACCACATGATTTCCATACATATTGATGTCTGGATGTCTTCAGCTGTCACTAGAAGAATCCTTCCATGTCTGGGCTAGCCCAAAGACCCATGGTGCAGGCACTGACCCAGTCATTGGTAAGGAAGACATCTAAGGAACCGACACGAAGAGGCAGAACTCACAGGACACAAGCAGAACTCAAGGGCTCCCCTCAAAACTACTGAAACTTGAATTATAAATGTTGATGGGAAGCAGCGTATACATTTTCAGAAAACCAACTGGCTCTATCCCCATTTGCAGTTGGTAAAATGTCAGATTCATTTGAAATCGTTGCGTAAAGGCAGTGCTTTTGCATACACAGTACAGATAGTGTTCGAGAGTTTGAATTTAGTTCCACTCGCGATGAAATAACATGCTCGAAATGAAAGCACACGTGTTGTTGCTGCTTAACTTTCATCTGAGCACATCGGTCAATGCATGTTTTTTCGTCCTCTGGTGACACTGTTATGTTGTTTGAGGCTCCATTAGTCTTCGGCTGTGTCTGTCATTTTCCATTCTGACTTATGCTCTTCATGTAATTAAATTAAAGATAATATATTTTTTTAATGTTGCTATTACAATTAGTCACACTAACCAGCCTGCCTTTATACACTGACAGATCATCGTACTGGTGGGTCCAATGGCCTATACAAAGTAGCCTAGAACACAGTCTATGTTCTCTCTTTTAAACATATGCCTCGAATGGAACCTTCCCGCTATATCCTTCCTGTTATCTCGGAATAGACATATATGCCAGATAGGAACATGCTTAATAAAGATACGTTTGCATATCGCTCTATTTGAACTGTTTAATTGGATCACTGCATATTAAGGATTTCCAGCATACTTCCCTATTTAAAAAAAAACCTAACTTTTTCATATTAACTTAATTGTGACCCAAGGCATGAATATGAGGCTTCTATCTGTTTTAACACTGGGGAAATTGGGTGGCATGATTACTGTTTCTTCAGTGCTTTGCATTTTTTTTTAACAGAGACAGACTCCGACAGGAATGTGATTATATCAACAAACTGGTGTCAGGTGCAAATGGGTGTGAGCTGCCCCACAGCCCCAGTGAATTTTCAACACTTGAGATTTCCTATGGGACCACAATTCCATATTAGGGAACTATAAAAAGAACTGAATTACCTGCTAGACCAATCCAACCACCATTTGACAGGGCCTCATGGCTTTTTCCTCATTGTCGCTATTAAACCTCTGGGTGGTGTGTTCCTCCAGGGCCTCACAGACGTTCCGACTGCCCCCTCCCAGCCACGCAGGATGCCAGGATCAGCCTGTAGCATGCTGCTGTGAAGGTGTTTCCCACTACTTACTAACACAGCCAGAGGTACATGGGAACAAGACAGAGCTGTATACAGAAGTAGTCCTTCGCCCTCTTTACATCTCAGCAGTCTTCAGGTTGCTCTGGGTGAGAACCACATCATTCAGTCCTGCAGGGAAAGAAGCTTTAAAAGAAGTGGCGTGTCACTTCCTGCTGATGAGGACAGTCTGGTTGGTGGAGGTTTGGCTTTCACTGGAAGGGAACCAGAAAAGTAATGAATGTTTAATACGGTATAATAAACTATTGTGTCTGTGTCATTAAACCTGTAGTTACTCTTGTGAATTATTGGTCACAGGTGGTCATTTTTTCTCAGGCTCTATTATTTATTTTGGTTTTGGGGAGTGGGTCTAGCTACGTTCGCTTGCCTAATGATTTCACATTCATTTCCATTGATATCTCGACAACCAGGGGGGTCTTCAAACAGACTGAATGGGTGCGGTAAGTGTCTGTCAGTTCACAGCTTGCAATAACACTTGGTTTTTGCAGCAACAGCTGCATCTCTCCCTCCGGACACTCCCTCATCATTGTTTCCCCATATGATGGGCAGTTGGACAGCCGTTTCAATCTGAATTAGCTTCAAGTGCAACTCTCACCCACTATAATTTAAATATGAAACCTTTGAAAAACAAAGATTTCATCTGTCCCATGTTGTATGGGTTATATGGGTTCCTGTGTAATAACCAATCCACACCCCAGACCAAAGGATAGTCTAGTTGCTGTTGATAGCTTTACTAGAAAACACTGAACCCACGAATAATAAAGTCTTATTCCCTTGTCCAGAGTGTCACTTCCACCTGACCACAGCATGGTATAATAACAAGAACCCAATTAGAGAGTGCCATGGTAACAGCAAGCAACAGATAATAAAAGCAGCAAGCAACAGATAATAAAAGCAAATATAGCTAATTCATCTCAAAGCAAATATAGCTAATTCATCTCAGATCTGACCTAGCTTGACGATTACTTGGCATGATACAGAATATAGATCTTCTATGATGTAGCAATGCCCAAATGTTAATAATATTGTAAAAAAGACTGCATCGCGCATTACATATAACTATTGTGCAATGAAAATGTGCAACCATATATGGATTGCTTACTCTTTGTATATATCCTCATGAGTCTATTATCCAGTGATTCAGTCTAGAGAAATGGAAGAGGAAGCCTTGTAATGCCTTAGTTTGTCACATGGGAATCAAGCAAAAGATGGAGAGTGAATTACCAATAACCGAGAATATTCAAATGTCTTTGATACAAATCCAAGTGGCAGAGTACTATCTACCTTTGACAGTCAGTGGTGCAGTAAAACAACACAAGCAACAGGTCTGAAACGATGGCCCCCTGAACATGATATTTTCTCCTAATATTTCCTTCATTTTTTTTTCTTCTTCTTCGAATCAAAAAAATGAAAGGCACAATTTATATTGTTAAGTTAAGCTATAAATAATACAAAATGCTGTGTAATGAAGTTAACTTTAATACATTTTAATTCTCTAATTATGCGGCATACAGAATAATGCCATGGTGGAACATGTATCAAGGGTAAAGAGGATTAACAGTAATTTGCATAATAAACAGGCCAAACAAAAAATTGATGTAAATAAACCTTGAAGTTAGTCCTTGTCTCCTACCATCCATTCATGATGTACATCGTTTATTAATCAATATTTGTGAGTCATAATTATAGCAGTTTTTAACTTGGTATGAGGTAAATGGAGATTAATTAGTGACCTGAAACACATGCTGTATATGTAAAGGGCTAATGAGTTTCTCTTTTATGCTGCAATTTATCAGTGATTTGCCAAGTCATCTGAGCGACTGGAGATGAACTTTACTCTTTTTAATTGTGTTTTGTGTTTATCTTGATTCTAGAGCGCTACTTAGAACCCCAGGATGCAGTTAGTTCAATCTGTATGGTAGCAGTCTTTCATGCAGAAACACAACACACAACATAATGAGTCAAACTCTCCTCCTCCCAATGACCAGACTCAGTGGGACTCCTCCTATCTTTAAGGTGACCTTCTGAAGACGATGCACACAACTGTGTCTCACTGTCTCTACTCACTCTTCTCAGCAAATACAAAAATACATGGTGCTGTGGAGTTTAAAATGGAGGCTCCTTACTAGCATGTTACTCCATACTGCATTATATGTGCTATTGTTTTTACAATCGAGGACCACTTTGGAAACAAGCGTTTCAATGAATGATTTCAAAGTGATATCCTCTGGGTCCACATTGTACATTTTATTGTATATGTCTGTTAACACAAATAAATTAATTTCAATTCAATACATTACAGCACAGAATCAAGTGGTAACATGGTAAACAATGGTAACAAGTTATGAACACAACATTATTTGCCCAGATGCCCCTTAAGTTTAGTGTATATATGTTGTTATTTCAAGTTAATGCACCACATGCTTTGATATAGAGTGGTGTAAAGTATGTAAGTACAAATACTTGAAAGTGCTACATAAGTCGTTTATTAGGGTATCTGTAATTTACTTGACTATATTTTTGACAATTTTTACTTTTACTTCACTACATTCCTAAAGAAAATGATGTACTTTTTACTCCATACATTTCCCCTTGCACCCAAAAGTACTTGTTACACTTTAAATGGTTAGCATGACAGGAAAATGGTCTAATTCACTCACTTATCAAGAGAACATCGCTGGTCATCTACTGCCTCTGATCTGGCGGACTCACTAAACACATGCTTCGTTTGTAAAAGATGTCTTAGTGTTGGAGCGTGCCCCTGGCTATCCGTACTTCTTATCTTTTTTTTATGGCGACGTCTGGTTTGCTTAATGTAAGGAATTTGAAATGATTTATACTTTTACTTTCGATACTTAAGTATATTTGAGCAATTACATTTACTTTTTATACTTAAGTATATTTAAAACCAAATACTTTTATCATTTTACTCAAGTAGTACTTTACTAGGTGACTTTCACTTTTACTTGAGTCATTTTCTATTAAGTCATGATAATTGTGTACTTTTTCCACCATTGAGTATGTTACCTTTTCCAACCCTCATCCTCAAACCCTTACTTCGAGAGATGAGAGACAAAGAGAGAGAACGATTTCCCTCAGATTACACAGATCCACAAAGAATTCGAAAACAAACCCAATTTTGATAAACTCCAATATATACTGGGTGAAATACCACCGTGTGCTATCACAGCAGCACGAATTGTGACCTGTTGCCACAAGAAAAGAGCAACCAGTGAAGAACAAACAGCATTGTAAATACAACCCATATTTATGTTTATTTATTTTACCTTTTGTACTTTAACTATTTGCAATACGTTACAAGACATAATATTACATTTGAAATGTCTTTATTCTTTTGGAACGTCTGTGAGTGTAATGTTTACTGTTACTTTTTATTGTTTATTTAACTTTTGTTTATTATCTACTTCACTTGCTTTGGCAATGTTAACATATGTTTCCCATGCCAATAAAGCCCTTATATTGAAATTGAATTGAGGGAGAGAGAGAGAGCGAGCGAGCGAGAGAGAGACGGGGTCCAATAGGCCTATTGATATTTTTGGTCTAGGCTAAGGAAATGTATGCTGATAAAAATATGTGTTGTCTTGTACAGAAATAAAAGCTTTTTACCATCATATTACCCAAAAGCGGTCCAACTTGGCCAAAGAGGACTAGACTGTAACATTTCCTAAAATCATACTTTATGCCTTATGTCTAAGAACAGAATCTGCAAAGAATGTATTGGTCACAAAGCTTGCACATGATCTTTTTCTACGAGCCGTGAGTGGATAATTCCTCTATCAGTTTAGTTTAGTGACATCGGTTGTGTTACAGTCCCCGCCCAGCAGCTGCTGATGCTATTTGAGTGAGAGACGGCAGTTTCTTGTACATTAACCTAAAGTAGCAGGGGGTTTAGCGTCGTCAATGGGAAGCACACGCCACGGTGGAAAAGCGAATACTGTCTAGCTAACTTCCATTTACAACATGGGTTCCACGTCGATTCCGTGTTTGTGGATTACATTTTGCATTCATTTATGTTGTTTTATGGACACTGGAAAAGCACAGAATGCGAAAGAAGGTATGTAATAAAGTTTGATACCCTCTCATCATCCAGGCTACATCCCGAAAACTGATCGGCAATGGCGCGAAGTGATATCCAAAGACAGCGCACATCCTGACATTCTGTTGCTTGCGCACGAACGATCATTCCTGAATTTGTGAAATCTGTAAAATGCATATGTCATGCCATTAGTTCAGTGCCTTACAGTGTTGTTACTCAGTAGATCGCAGTCTCTGTGCGCATTCACACAGCGTTTGTGTGACAAACGGTCCGTTGTAGGCTATTTTAGCAGGCTTTTACGCATGGCACCCAATCAAAAAAAGGCTCCGCACGGACGATGGTTACATTTTAGTTTTCAAGGCTACAAGTCTACATTTAGGAAGACTGTCATGCCACTCGGTGTCAGATCATACATACATTATGACTAGGACTTAACTCCTATGATCGTTGGATAGGCTAATTACTACCGCATTAGACACCATAAATATGGTACACAGTAAACCTTGTCATTACAGGAGTTCATGTTTGAAATACCTTAAATAAATCCGTTTTTCTACAAACTGGCATGCTCTGAGCGCGCAAGGAAAGTCTATCTATATCACATACATAGAGCGAAAGAAAGGAAGATCACTATGAACTGTTGAAATAAACCAAAGGCTGTTATGTTCATCTTGCTAAAGAAATACGCGTATTACTAAATAAATACAATTGGAAGGAGAGAAATAAGATTAAAATGGCACCAAGCCGTTGACCTTCACTTATACCGGGATTATTGTGTTCGTAAACACACTGTATTGATTCTGACATAGTCTACTGAAGTGTCCGTCTGAAGTTTGAAAGTGGATGTGTAAATTGTAAAAATAAAAAAAAATAAAAGCATATAGGGCTATATATATGGTCGTATGTCTGATCAATATATTTAACAGATACTTAAGCATATAATAACGCCGTTATCAAACATACTCTCTCACGGCCCTGCGTTCTAGGGAGACAAATCGGCAGTGCGCTCTCAGGCTGTATTCAGTGAATGGTTCGGCCGTGACTACCCGCTAATAATCTATTGAATGCCTATACCCGATATATTTTACAAGTGACACTTTACACCAAATTCATGTCGCCGTTGGTTGACTACATCTGAACTGTTTTGGGATAATTTTCCTGTTGTTAGTACGCCTGTCGCCCGGGCACAGCAAGGACTCATGCGTTGCTTTTTAATGTGCTAGATTTACGTATAGAGGCAGGTGTTCTCGTCTAACCTTATTGCAGCACCAGCATGCATGCATACTTATTAAAAGACACACAGATCGATTTGAAAAATGATGCTATTTTACCTCATGTTATGTGGTTTGCAGGCTACATGGAACACAAAGTTGTCACACACAACACTTACTTTTCAGACAAATGAAGATAACGTTACAAGTTGTCCAAAGTCTTTATAGGAAGGAAAATGTGTTTATCCAGTGTTTGGTGCTGCAATGTCTTGACTATATAGCAGTATTCTCATGCAGTGTCATTTAGGTGAAAGGTATTGCCATCAATGCCCGTCTGCTCAGCCTGTAATTGTTCATTTTAATATCTGGCTGCAGAAAGTGGGTCATACGTCTACTCATCTAGCCGCAAAGTAGACTTTTATAGATTATTAGTAATATTCAGCGAACAGACAGTGAAAACATTCAGAGATTTAATCGCCTGCTCTACCATTTTATTTCCTGTCGCTAGTGATTCTGTTGGATTCCAAGGCGCAGCAGACAGAGCTGGAGTGGATATCCTATCCTCCTAGTGGGGTAAGTGGGACGGACACTAACTAGCCTACACACTTCTGAGAACATTAACATAAAATACTTAAATCAACCCTATTATTTTCACCGTTATCACGCTCCATGTGGAAGTCCTTTCCCACCACAAATAATAAATACATCTGACTACGAGTCATGAGAAAGTAAGTCATTATTATGAGATAGTATGTTATTATTATGAGATAGTAAGTCATAATTATGAGATAGCAAGTCATTATGAGATAGTATGTCATAATTGTGAGATATGTAAATCATTATAATGATATGCATTTAGGCGATCTGTATTACATGAAACCAATGTGCACTTTGCATCAGGCCCTCCGCAACTTTCAAGGACAACCTTACGTATGTCCTAAAGTCAATCACACGTTGTGTATGTGTGTGTGTGTGTGTGTGTGTGTGTGTGTGTGTGTGTGTGTGTGTGTGTGTTTATGTGTGTGTGTGTGTGTGTGTGTGTGTGTGTGTGAGAGAGAGAGAGAGAGTTTGTGGTGATATTGTTCCATATTAATGTCTTAAAAAGTTTTTTTTATGTGAGTTGGTGCCTCAATTAAAGAGGCAATCTGGGATTGGTACATCCATTTTTTTACTTTTAAATTATTAATATACTGTATAGCCATTTAATATTGAGGAATGTAACTTAGAAATGCATGAGCAATGTTCTTACCCCATCAGAACCCCAAATATATGCTTATTTTACTCCATTGTTTGTAAACAATGTAATTGTAAACAAAAATGGTACAGCTTCAAAACATGGTTATACTATCATGGATGCTCAGTCCTTGCTTCCATATGTGAGAGTCCTTGCGTCTATGTATGAGAGTGGTTTCATTTCTCCTGCACCATTCCTCAGCTGTTTACCAAAAAAAGTGGCAGGGAGTAAGTTTTGTTTTTGTTTTTGTTTGAATCCCAGATTGCCCCTTTAAAATCCAGACTTACTATCTCATAATTATGACTTACATATCTCATAATTATGACTTACATATCTCAGAATTATGATTTATATATCTCATAATAATGACTTACTATCTAATAGTTATGACATACTATCTCATAACTCGTAGTCAGATTTTCTTTATTGGTGTCGGGAATGGGCTTTTGTAGGCCTACTAACGAGGAAAATCTAGGGCTAATTGGAATGGGAAATTTCAACACAGTCCAGTATAATTATATCTGGCTGACTCATTACCATTCATATGTGCCTCTCGGTAATTGACAGCCACGCTATCCAGAGGCAAGCTTTTTAAAATTTCCACAGTGTCGGACTGAGTTCGACAAAGACCATTTGGGTGGGATGTTTGTTTATGTTAATTGATGTCAGTAGTAGCAGTCCTGAAAATCTATTGGATGGGTGGCATTTAAGTGAAGAGATGTTCATTTTGTTTTTGATGTAGGCTAGGCCTCGAGTCAATATTCCATAATAGCTTGGCCCTAAATATTTTTACATTTTCATAAATTAAAACCTTTAAAAAATAAAAACAAAATCAAGTAATGTGATTGGAAAGTCAGGTATGGAAGTAATCTCAATTGAGCCATTATTTGTTTTTATGCTTATCAGGTATACTCACAGTGCCTTCAGAAAGTATTCACACCTCTTGACTTTTTCCACATGATGTTGTCTTATAGCCTGAATTTGAAATTGATTCAATTGATTCACTGGCCTACACAAAATACCTCATAAAGTGATGTTTTTAGACATTTTTACAAATGAATTACAAATGGAAAGCTGAAATGTCTTCAGTCAATAAGTATTCAACCTCTTTGTTATGGCAAGCCTAAATAAGTTCATGAGTAAAAATATTGCTTAATAAGTCACATAATAAGTTGCTTGGACTCACTCAATAAAAGTGTTTAACATGATTTGTGAATGACTACATTATCTCTGTACCCAAGACTTACAATTATCTGTAAGGTCCCTCAGTCGAGCATATTGAGCTTGGTGAAGATATTAATTACGCTTTGGATGGTGTATCAATACACCAAGTCACTACAAAGATACAGGTGCTCTTCCTAACTCAGTTGCCGGAGAGGAAGGAAACATGCATATTTTTTTGCAATAAGGCACTAAAATAAAACTACAAACAATGTGGCAAAGAAATTAAATGTTTGTCCTGAATACAAATCTTTATGTTTGGTGCAAATCCAACGCAACACATCACTGAGTATCACTATTCATACTTTCAAGCATGTGGGAGCTTCATCATGTTATGGGTATGCTTATCATCGGCAAAGACTACTGAGTTTTTTTAGGATAAAAATAAATGGAATAGAACTAAGCACACGCAAAATCCTAGAGACACTGGGAGACAAAATTCAGTTTTCAGTGGGACAACATCCTAAAACCCAAGGCCAAATATACACTGGAGTTGCTTACCAAGATGACATTGACTTGAATCAGCTTGAAAATATATGGCAAGACTTTAAAATGGCTGTCTAGCAGTGATCAACAACCAACTTGACAGAGCTTGAATAATAAAAAAATATATATTGTACAATCCAGGTGTGGAAAGCTCTTAGAGACTTACCCAGAAAGACTAACAGATGTAATCACTGCCAAAGGTGATTCTAACATGTATGTGACTGTGAATACTTATGTAAATGAGTTATTTCTGTATTTCATTTTCAATAAATTTGTAAACATTTCTACAAACATGTTTTTACTTTGTCATTATGGGAATTGTGTGTAGATTTATTTTGTAACACAACAAAATGTGGAATGTGTCAAGGGGTATGAATACTTTCTGAAGGCACTTATTTACTCTGTTAGTTTCTGTTAGTATTTCCTAATATTTCTTTGGGCCTGATTTCAGAATAACAGTGATACGTTTATGGGTTATGTATAATAGTTGCAAACTCATTTCCAAATAGATTAAAAGCATAATGGATGACACATTTTTCAGAAAGTGCTCCAATAACTGAGGTCTTTTCTTTCCCTATGTACTTGGAATAACATTTTGCTGGACCAACTTTATGCACCTTTATTATTCATTTGTGCAGCTTTTACACTACTTCATTACTATGTATTACACACAAAGACACTGCGTTGAAACAATACCACAGTAGGACCTAAAAACCGTCCGTCATTTACATCGTTGGGTTTTGATTTCGTTGCAAAAATATATCGCTGATGAGAGCCAATCAATATATATTTACCAAACTTGTGCTCTGTTCTTTTTTTAGTGGGAAGAGATCAGCGGGTTGGATGAAAACTACACCCCCATTCGCACATACCAGGTTTGTCAGGTCATGGAGCCCAATCAGAACAACTGGCTTCGGACTAGCTGGATAGAGAAGGGCGATGCCCAAAGGATTTTTGTGGAACTGAAGTTCACCTTGAGGGATTGTAACAGTCTACCCGGTGTGGTGGGCACGTGCAAGGAGACATTCAACTTGTATTACCAGGAAACCGATTCGGAGGTCGGCAGGAATATACGAGAGAACCAGTATGTGAAAATTGACACAATCGCAGCAGACGAGAGCTTCACCCAGGGGGACCTGGGAGAGAGGAAGATGAAGCTGAATACAGAAGTGCGCATCATTGGGCCGCTGTCCAGACGAGGGTTTTACCTGGCCTTCCAGGATGTAGGGGCATGCATCGCTCTGGTCTCTGTCAAAGTTTATTACAAGAAGTGCTGGTCCATCATTGAGAACCTGGCCACTTTCCCAGACACAGTGACGGGGTCAGAGTTCTCCTCTCTGGTCGAGGTCGAGGGCATGTGTGTCAGTGACGCCGAGGAGGAGGCCGACAACTCTCCCAAGATGCACTGCAGCGCAGAGGGGGAATGGCTGGTGCCTATAGGGAAATGTATATGCAAAGCGGGATTTCATCAGAAGGGCGATGCATGTGAACGTGAGTACAGTTACAGTATAGTAACCTCGCTGTATATATTCTATCCATACTCAGTTTTCATTAGTGGCATAACTTTTTCCATCCTCTGAAAAAACGTCAGTTTGCAATATAGAGAAATATTACTGAACTCCAAACATTGTTTTAATTAGGGAAATATTAAACTTATTGGTAAGCAGAAAATGTGCCTCGTTCAAATGTACATGTTCAGAATAGTTTTTTTCCCTTTGAATCATTATCGCACAGAATCACCCATGCCATGCCTAAACACCAGAAAAAAATCTTTTGAGCATTTTAGTTTTTAATTATGCAAAGCATGCAAATTACAAGTTAGGCCACATTGAATTGTTGTGGTGGCAAATAAAATTAAAGCAGCTGATTTGAAGGCAATAATAATGATGGATAAAGTATGGAGGCCCAGAAATCCTCAGTGTTATAATTGGAATCCATGTTAATTGTTTGATTAGCGGGCTCTTAATTTATATCCGTGGTTCTGTTGACACTGGGATTAAATGATAACTTGCACTTCAGTTTAGCTCAATACTCCTCTGCAAGAGCACTTACCTCTATGGATGGCTACTGGCCAAGGCAATCACTTGCAGAATACACAGGTCTGAAGGAAGTCCATCCAATATTTCAGTATCCCTCTGCCCAATCCAAATGACCCTGACAGAAAGGGAAACAAATAGCCGCCATACTGTGGCATGTAGGCCTCAGGATATTTATGAAGGGCCCTAACAGGAAACGCAATTACAGTCAAGCTTGGCTGTGTTGTTTGGTCCTAGCACCAAGCCTCTGCAATTAGCATTAAAATGCTTTATGTCACTATAATTGCACAAAGGATTATTTTCAGTGGCCACCTAACTTGTAAGATAAAAATCAGGTTGGATAAAAGGAGAACTACTTAGGTCACGTAGCTTAAGCGCCCTGTCTTGTCAGCTAACCCCCCCCCCCCCCCACAATGTCCATCAAATCAGCTTATGAGGGGTACTGACAAGTAATAATTAAAAAGAATGTGTCTCAGCACAAATTAGAAGTCCAAGTAGGCTAGCCACTTTCAGGCCACTACTGCCAAACATGGTCCTTCACCAGCGTGTTCGGCATATACCCTCTACCCTGTGAAGTGTACTTAGGTGATATTATCAGAAACAAAAATTGCCTCTTGAGTTATGTTCCCTCAAATGTGGTAGAGCTCGTTCAACACCCAGGAGTCTTTTTTTTCTGGTGTTGTTTATGTTATTTTGGTAAGTAGCTGTGCAATTCTGCCCCAGGGACAAAAGCTACATTAAAAAGCAATTTGGGCCATCTTCTGATTCACTTCCAAAGGAGCAAACAATGTAACATATAGTATAAAAGCTTTGTCTAAAAAATGCCTGTTTATGCTTGTAAAGCATTGTGCACAAGGCCTGCTTGGACTGAACTGTTGCCCATTCCAGGCAATGAACTGATCCAACAAAAAACAAAAATTGTCCTTAACTTTACAAGAGATTTATTTCGATTGGGGCATGGTTGGCTATTGTATTATGGGGTAGTTAATCTAAATAAAATGAACATCATACTGCAGCATCAGCAGCTTCTCAGATATGTGGTGATATTAAACTGCCCATTCAGGGGTTTCCTCTGGAGCAAATCAAAGGGGAAAATACTAAAGTTTTCCATCGGTTGAACACCACTGCAATGGGGCCTAGAATGGAAGATGTTTTTGTCCTTTGTAAGCACGACTAGCTTGTCATGCAGGCCAGTGCCCTACATCAGTACAGCTTAAGTACTTGCGTCGGATTTCATACAGTCTTTACCCAGGCCTCTCTTTAAGCTTCCGGATCGGTATACTGCGCCTTGCTATATAGATCATAGATACACATTCCCTCACTGTCCCATTTTCAATATCTACAGTATCCCCCAACTATAAAATGGCCGTCTGTGATATATCGAGGAGAAGGTTGAAGGAGGAGCAAGTGAGTTGAGCTGTCAGTCATGTCATTCGAGGACTAGCAGCCCCCCTCTGTGGATGCAGAGGCCTCCTCCAAAACGTGTTGTGATCCACTCATTCATCACCGTCACTGGAGAAGGGCTGCATGTCTTTCAGTCCTCTCCCTCCCTGTCTCTGTCTCTGTTTAACTCTTTGTGTGGCAATCTGCAGCACTATAAATGCCTGTCTTTCTCTCTCTCCCAGTGTTAGGAGATTCAGTGTTGTGGGTTTTGAAAAAGGCCCATTTGAAGTGTCCTGCAGCGTGTGCAGGGTTTATTTGCATAGAAGTGTGTGGTGTTAAAATAGTGGGCATTCATTTTCGGGTTCTGTTCAGCGGCGGCCCACTCACTGAAATGGAGCTACTGAGTCATTTTGAGAAAGAGAGGGCCCTTGTGTTTTTTTCCTGAGTTGTTCTCGAACCCCTGGAATGTATGTTTTCCAATTTTAACACATCACATAATTGTTCCTAAGCAACCAACTCCTGAGAGCTGAATAACTATTGACCTGTATGTTGTCCAATTTTAACACATAATCACATAATTATGTTGTTAAAGGACACTTCCACCACTTTATAACCAGTTATTATGATGTTAGTATAAATGCACAACTGTAAGATTTTATATACATTTTCTATCATGTTTGTTAGTCATACTGCACAATTCCTTGTTTTTGTAATTTTTTTTATCATCGGCATTGCCCTCATATACGGTATACTACAATTCCCAGAGTGCATTTCACCTCCCAAGATGCAATGCTCTGCCCAATCTTCAGGTGGTTTAGTTGGCTAGCAAGCTCAGATGAAGCTTATGTCATAAGTTATGAGTCCATTTCACTTTACTTTTGGGTTGTAAATATATTATAATGTTTGCATGAATATCATGCTGAATATATGTTCATGTCATTGTCACCAATCAATTGCATTACACTAAGTTACTGTATCTGATAGTTAGCTAGCCTGACTGCTATATCAGAATAATAGTGTTTGCAACAATTACAGCCAAGTTTAATCTTAGTGACTGTCTTAAACAACAGTCAAAAAACATGCAGGCGTGTTATGAAATGTACAGGCACATCACTACGGAATCCTAGTCTCTGATGCTTGAAGCCTGTATCTTTGGTGCTAATATTAGCAATGCTAGCTAGCTACATAGCTAACCCTGCTGCATCTGAAATAAAGTGTTTCAAAAAGAAGCCAAATACAACCTTAAGAACTGTCCAAGCAACCATCCAACAACACTGAAGACCTATTGGAACTAATAAAAAAAGTTAACAAGTAATTCGCTACGAAAATATGTTCCTTGCAATAGTGATCCTTGGGACGTGCCTACCCCATTGAAGTTGACATTTAAAATGGTTAAGTTAAGGGTTAAGGTTAGGGTAAGGATAGGGGTTAAGGTTAGGGTTCAGGGTAGTGACGTCTCAAGGATCCCGGATAGCAGTAACCATAAAAATATATGTCCACGCAACTTCATCGGTGATGGTGGGAGTGGTTTTGCAGAATGGAATCATGGGACTTTGAGCCCTGAACAACAGAACTATATTGGAGTAAGCTGGCTGTAAATGTCATTAGGTTTTTGAGCATCTGTTTGAAATATTTCCAGATGTTATTAGACAACCAGAGCAACATATAGCAGGGAGTTCCGCTATGATCAAAAAACTACAGATTTTATTCGTCATCTCAGGTATCCTCATCACTAAAGAATCAATATACATACACTAAAACTGTGTAGGAGATTGCTAAATACTTCATTATAGCAACCCAAATGTTAAATGTGTCGGAGTTGCCCTTTTTAGCAGCCTATCCTGAAAACTGATTAACTATTGACCTGCTCAACTATTTCTCCAGTGTGAAAGGCCTGGTACCTCAAGTAAACAGATGAAAACACAACCTTATCCCAGCGCTATCGCTACATGCTAACAAGAGAATTAATGAAAGGACATAGCATCCTGCATACACTGATGCCATCCATCTTGGGGTGTCAGGAAGTCGGACAGGAGTTAGTCTGAGGCTGATGGATGGGCCGAGGCCCCTAAGGGAAGGACCTAGCTGTGTTGGGGTTGACCACAGAAGCCAAGGTGTGTCTGTCTGGAGGGGAGAGAGGCCCCAGCCCAGCTCCAGGCCCAGGCAACTACTTAGCATTTCAAAGGAAGCCAGGAGTCAGGGGACCTCATGCATCTTGACACTCCTCCTGATTGATAAGGTGTGAATTTAATGCTCCAAATGGCCGTCCTTTGTAACCGCTACCAAGCTTAATTATGCAAATAACGGTACACACGGAATCACCAGGAGGATTTAAATCACTGGATTTAAATCACTCAAGATTGAAATAATTTGGTGATAGATGGTGGCTAGTCTTGTCACCGCCAGTGTTGGCTAACTTCCTGTAAATAGCTGCATTCTTCCACAGCTTCAGGGTTGTTCATGTTTTTTTTTGTTTGACCTGGCAGGTAGCACCGTGATATAGGCACAGATGTGCCATTGTCTCTATTGCTTTTGAACACAAACATGGTCGACAGCTTACATCGAATCTGAAAATGAATTTGTTTTGTATTTTACGGCGGATTCATCTAAATAGTATGTAGGCTTATACATGTTTACCAAGCTTGGGATATTATTGTTCATTTTGATGGAGATTGTAATGCTTGTTTTGTTAATATCTGGAGCGACACGTAGATTGTAAACACCCTCACCTATTTACACACCCCAAATGTATAGTTACTGTGTAATAGATGTGCCTGTTTTGTACAAGGAGAACAAGTCACTTGGGGAAAAAAACACTAGGCTTTCATGCTACAGAGCACTTCCAAGCACATTTTTAAGTCCCCCCTCTGCCTGCTCTGGGTGTAAGTGGGAAAAAGTGTGAGCTTATGTAATAAGTTATTGATTTTCCTCTTAAAGGAAGATTGAAGTGCAGAGCCACCAGTCTGCAGAGCTCCCAGAGGAGAGAGCCTCGCTGACAACAGACAAGGCCCTCCCTGACACACGGCTAGGTGCTAAGACCCCGGGCCCAGTCACATATCACTTTCACCCACAGGGACAGTACCACTAAATGGCAAGACGTTGTCTTCTGACATCGTGTTCGCCTGTCCGATCGCATGCCTCCCAAGAGTCAGCGGCTGAGCAATTACAAAAAAAGACATATGTGCCACAGTTTAGATAGCCAAAGAGAAGTAAAGCCCGCAATCTCAAGAGGTATGGAACTGGGGATCGATGGAGGTGTCTGAACCTGTTAGTGCAAGTGGAGATGAGGACTGCTGAGGCACGGGGAAGGGGCTATTGTTGTGCGGAGAGAGAGGGAGCCGGAGAGGTGACTCTTCTGATGACCAAGGGTCATCTGCTGCGATCATCCATCTTCCATCTTGGCAGTGTCCTGTCATCCAGGGCGCTCACGTTACTAAGCGCAAGAGGCAGGCCTCCATTGTCCAGCCCGTCCTTGTTTGAAGCCATGTGTAAAGGAAGTTAATATTCCCTGACCTTATGCACAGCCAATGAGAGACCCCGGTGTCACATTGGAAATAACACAATCTGACACAAAATAGCAAAGGTCTCCATTTTAGGTTCAACAATGTCTACCCACATATCTCTCCTCGTTGTCTTTGTTTGCTTCAAAACAGAGAACGTTTACTAGGATTCTGTCTATTGATGAAATTCAACTTGGGTCTCTAATTTGGCCTGACAGGTCTTATTTAGTGACACATCTATAGATGATTAATGTGTGTCAGTTGGTTAGCCTCCATTTTGAACCAGCATGACTCAATGAGTGCTTACTAGAGGGATAATATATTTGATTTTGCCCCATTTGATTAACAGTTATTCAGCGAAGGGGTTAAATAAATGTAATCTATTGGTGTCTTCTGGACACGTTGGTGCGTCCCGACAAGTTTTAAGTGGTTTATGTTTTACTATCTGATTTATATTCATATGTACATGAGTTAGTTCCGGCAGCTTATCAAGCGAGGTGAAAGAAAAATCTTTTACCGATGACCAGGCAGCAAGCGAGCAACAACGTGTTGTCTGCGGGGAGACTTATACCGGGTACTTTTAGGTGTGGATTTTATACCCTCATTATATCCACTTTTATCTATAGCTTTAATATCTGCAAGAATGACAAACAGTAGGAGCAAACATGAAATATAATAGAGTGTTCTTTTTGTTTGATATTGCCCTAACTCAATATGCATTAATGTTAGATTAAGGCCTATAATCATGTGAATCGATGCATATCGGCTATTCTAGTTTTGCATATGACTTTGAAACAAATATTTACCAAACCAAAATGAATGGAAAAGAGTGAGCCCAGTAAAACCTTTTTGTTAGGAAAACGAGGCATTTGTATTTCATTTGACACGTGGACGTTCCTGCAGAATGTCAGGCCTGGCAGCATTGTGCAGCTAGGAGACTTGATATCCAGGGAAAAGTTTTATTTTGTATTATTTTATTTCTCATTCGGAAGTGGTAGTATATATTTAAAAGGGAGAGACATTGAATCCAACATTAAAATGAATACCTTGTTAACTGTCCACATGTACAATTCAATAGCTCTCCAAATTCACAATTTAAACCCTTTTGTGCTCTTTACATTTCTCAGAGGAAGGAACTCTGCTACTTTATACTAATGAGAAGCAGAAGAAACTGCCCTTTTCTCATAACTAGGGGTTACAAAGAGCAAAAGCACTGCACAGAGGAATACAAGCTACTTTGTGAGGCAGGCAATGAGTGTGTTTCTGTACTAGGTTATTACCAAATAAAACATTTAAGCAAGTTATAAAAAATTATAAAACAGATCATGTTCTTTTGACTCAAGCCGTCTGTTTTTCCCCACTCCAAATCATTTGATCTGCTCACGTAAGCAAAGCATCTCAGTGATACTGCTTGTTCAGATGCAAAAAAGCAAGTTTGTTCTAATTATCATGATAATTATAATCCATAAACTTGTGATTAGCATTTGATTGAACTGGAGCGGCCACGGAGAGGAACTGGGTATATATTTAGTGTGGTTGGTTGTCAGGACAGGAACTGGGTATATATTTATTGTGGTTGGTTGTCACGACAGGAACTGGGTATATATTTGGTGTGGTTGGTTGTCAGGACAGGAACTGGGTATATATTTAGTGTGGTTGGTTGTCAGGACAGGAACTGGGTTTAGATTTAGTGTGGTTGGTTGTCAAATCTTGATCGATGGTTCTCTTGGCCTCCTGAGGGGCTCTGGCTGTCTCTGGAGCAGCGTCCACGGCAGCACGGCCATCTGAGGGCAAACGGACACCTTTGTGTCACTGGAGGCCAAGGGGGCTGGACCGCGGTGGGGAAACTAGCGGCTGGTTTGACATTGTCCCTGTGTTTCAGTCCTTTCTGTCACAGTAGTGGGACCATGGGGATTGGAGTGGGGTGGAAGGGAGTGGGGAGAGTGGGGGGCATTGGCACAATCTGGACATAATGCTTAGTTGCTGACTGGGGACATTTTGAGTGCTGATTCGTTGTGGCTGCAGGGGGCTTTGGGTTGGGTAAACCTTTGGCCCACTGCTTTTATCTCCAGAGCAGCACAGTCTCTTCTCCTTTCCTTAGAAGTCTTTCAGCAGAGGTCCTCTCAGAGCTGACCACATCCTCCATTAAAATGTAGCTGCCCGGCCTGGCTGCCCTTAAGACTTTTCTCTCCCGTCGCCATGCGAGTTAAATGAACTAAATATAAGACGATTAGGCAGGGACATTTTCCATGTCACTGGAAAGTCATTTGGAAAGCCTTTACCCTGCATGATGAATTAAAGAAGTGAAGACCTCTCTCTTTCTCTGGAAGAGGCTGTAGTTTTGTACGGACGCAATGTTCAGTTTCTGCTCAGGCGGGACCAGAGCTATAAATTCTGTAATATAATTGATTTAATGTGATAACATCCTTCATTTTCCATCTGCAGATCCATGCAGTAAATCAATATGAAAGCTGAGGGAGGAAACAGGTGCTGGAGTTTATTGTTGCTTATTTGTATTTCTGACAACATGCAGCAGCACAGGCTGTAATGCATTAGGAGCAGATGTCTTTTGAAAAGTTTGGAAACTAGTTATGAACTGGTTATAAATAAATTATGTTATGTTTTCTTCACACTTATCATGTGACTTTTGTAACTGCTGCGATATTTACCAAAACTACGGTACATATTGATTATTGAATCGGATGTACTGGCATGATTATCACCACACCCGATACAATATGTTCTCTTCTAAGACTTAATTTTTAACATAGATGTCTTGGCTTTAGGTTTAACACATGAACAATTACAAGTGAGGCTAAAGATACTTCCTTTGGTACTACGGACGACAAATTGGAGCCAACACAAATGGGACTGTCAGAGATATAATGAATTCAGTAGTAATTTGATTGCCCTGCTATTTTACCTAAAGGTCCAATGCAGTAGTTTTTATCTCAATATCAAATCATTTCTGGGTAACAATTAAGCACCTTGCAGTGATTGTTTTCAATTAAAAGCATCAAAAAGAAACAAAAATAGTGTAACGGTCATTCTCCTCTTCAGACGAAGAGGAGGAGTAGGGATTGGACCAAAGCGCAGCGTATGTTGAATCCATATAGATTTATTTACAGACGAAGACGAAACACGAAAAACACATGAATAAACTACAAAACAAATAAACGATGTAGACAGACCTGACTTGAGAACTTACAATAGACGAAGAACGCACGAACAGGAACAGACTACATACATGAACGACAAACGAAACAGTCCCGTGTGGTAGACATACAGACACGGAAGACAACCACCCACAACAAACAATGTGAAACAACCTACCTATATATGGTTCTCAATCAGAGGAAAACGTAAACCACCTGCCTCTGATTGAGAGCCAT